>NW_024879697.1:55000-94993 GCF_900700415.2 Clupea harengus | reverse complement strand
ATTCCATGACAAGCTAACATTATTTTCATAAGGATCAATTTAGCTCACATCTATTCTGGAGAATGAGAACAAGTGATACATACTGTGCTGATCTAAATGTGTCTAATGGAACACAGAACCCAAATTAAATGACAGAAAGTGTGTTTTTGGTCTATCTCTGCTGGAGTGAGTGATTACATGAAATAGGTGAAGGCCCTCTAACCAGGTATTTACTGCAGGGTCATCTCTGGCACACAGAATGGTTATTTACTTTGCAAAGCATGAACTCAAAGGGGGATTTGCCATTGATTTGGGAATGTAAATACCTAATATTGATCCCTGTAACAAACATTACACACATGAATTCCCCACATCAATCATGTCAACAAATGAAAAAGCACACACACACACACACACACACACATGCAAGCACACACACACACACACACACACACACACACACACACATTCCCTCACTTAGGGCGTAGTGTCCCTTGAGTAACACAGGTGAGGCAGGATGTTCTCGAGTCCAAAGCCTTTCAGCTCCAAACAAACTGTGGCAAATTAACGGTTGAAGCAGGGACAGAGTTCAACACAGACATGTCATTTCAGTCAAAGGGCTCCTTTAACAGACCGTCACAGCGCAACACAAGACACACATGGTAACACAGATTGACACACACACACATAACCCATGGGTCAGATGCATAACATGGACAAACACACACATCCCTTTGAGACAAATCTCACTAGTAAGTAGATAGATCCTGATGGAGCCTAGTAAGTAGATAGATCCTGATGGAGCCTGGTAGGTCCTGATGGAGCCTAGTAAGTAGATAGATCCTGATGGAGCCTGGTAGGTCCTGATGGAGCCTAGTAAGTAGATAGATCCTGATGGAGCCTGGTAGGTCCTGATGGAGCCTGGTAAGTAGACCTGAATGGAGCTCAACATAGAGATGATGGAGCCTGGTAGGGCCTGATGGAGTGTTATTTAGAACAGGGTAGAGAAACTCTGACTAACATCCGAATGGAGCTTCAAAGAGGCCTGAGATGTCTACTTCCAGAATCCCAAGACCTGATGAGTATTTTACATTAAAATAGTGCTTAGCTAAAGAGTGCTGTCACTAAGGGTGATGAGGATCTTACAGCAGCCTGAAATCTCAGCAATATCCCAAAAATATCTCAGTGGGCACCTCCATAAATTTGATGGTAATTTTCTAATACCACAGAATACATGGAGACTCTGTCAAGAGGATGGTTTTTGATATGGAACAAGGTTTATTCTCTTCAATGGTGCAGGACTCATGAAAAGCAATAAGGCAGGAGACCAGTACACAGGAAAACAGGTTAATCAAAAGGCTCAGTTAAAGACACAAGGTGAGTATCAAGACTACCAGTGATGCTCAGCCAGGAAGTAGACTTGAATAGTGGTATCTTAACAGGTGACACGGGTACTTATTCAGTGACTTAGTGAGTCCATAATGGCTTTCAGGGTGTGTGATGCCTATGTCACAGCTTTCTTTTAGACAGTTACAGAGAATATTCGTTTAGATTACTTCTTGCATTCCCCATGAAAAATACAATAACTATGAAATATAATAACCACCACAACTTCAGATGAATCATTGCATGTATATCACCAAATGCATTTGTCTATGTTAATAAAATTGTGTTGTGCTGCCAGAACAAATTGCAAAAATAAAAATGTTGCCTGATCATCGGTGCTCTACTGTTACTGCAGCCTTCACTGGTAAGATCCTCAGAGATGATAAAGTGTAAATGTATGGAAAGAACTCTCTCAGTGAAAGTGTGTATGAAAAGTGTGTAGGTGTGTGTTATTATCAGGGTCAGAGAATGAAAGTTTTCCTCTGTCCCAGTCCAGCTGCACTCTGATCCTCTGGGGTTTCCGCTTCACTGTGAGGGGAGTGGTGGTCTTGGATGGAGAGAGTGCTTCATATGCACCGATTACCATGATAAACACGCCAGACTCACTGAGGGCACCTCTCCCTTCCTCTGACTAGACTCTGTCTTCACTCCCAGGCACCAAATATCACTGTCCCCAACCTCCACATACCAACAGTGTGTCCCTGAGTTAAAGCCCTCAGAGCCCAGGACACAGGCAGCCTTATCAAATCTATCTGGGTTATCAGGAAGCTGCTGTCTCTCATTACTGACTCTCACACTGGTCAGATCTCAGACAGGATGATATGTGGGTGTGCAGTGTTGGGATCCAGAGTCACAAGAGCTGCAGAGAGAGAGGAAGAAGAGAAGAGAAAGAGAGAGAGAGAGAGAGAACACACATGAGAATCCAGTTGAGATTTATGATGATGAGAATGATGATGATGGTTTTGATTATCATCAGTCTTCAATAAAAAACTGAAACACACTGATAAAACCAAATGTTCCTGTTTTGTCACCTTTGAACTGAAGTGAGTTATATTTCTATACATTATTTGATTTGATGCTCTGTATTCTGCCCTTTGACACCAGGTTTATTAGCATTCAAATGGCCATTGTAAGCAGCAAGGCCTTCCTGTCTGCAATATGCCTTCAGACCTCTCACACATAGGACTTACTCTCCCTTTGGTAGAGCCCAACAGGGTGTGTGTGTGTGTGTGTGTGTGGTGTGTGTGTGGTGTGTGCGTGTGCGTGTGCGTGTGCGTGTGCGTGTGCGTCGTTGCGTGTTTCAAAAATGATTCCTAGTGTTAATTGATGATAAGATATTCACAGACATGCTTGAACAACAAACTTATTTTTTCTCCCCCCTGAGTAGAGCCCACTGTGTGTGTGTGTGTGTGTGTGTGTGTGTGTGTGTGTGTGTGTGCGTGTGTGTGGTGTTTGTGTGTGATAATGCCTCCAACAAAACTCACTGTGTTGAACAATCTCTTGCATCTATCTTCCCGACTCTGAACTTCAGGTTGCCCAGGTGCTTTGCCACATTGATTCAGAGCTCCTCCAACCCTCTCTGGATCCTGCAGTGTGCACTGGGCTCTGGAATAAAATTCAGGAGTCAGTGCTGCTGTGGGTTTGGGTTCAGAAACCACAGAGAAGATAGAGACAGGAGACATATCACTCACCTCTCCACTGTGCTCTTGCAGTTCTGTGAAATTAAAAAGGGAGATGGGTTAGGCATCATTGCCTCACATCTAAGTCAAGTCAGTCAGAATATAAAAATGATTGTGTTGTGTGTATAGCGCTGTGTGTGTGTGACTGTGTGTGTGTGTGTGTGTGTGTGTGGTGTGTGTGTGTGTGTGTTGTGAGAAAGAGAGGGTGTGTGTAAGCTGGAGTGTCTTTTGTGTGCACTGTTGGGTGCATGCCAGAAAGAATGTGTGTGTGTTCCTCATTTCCAGTACATATTTGTGCACGGTGTGAACATACATGTGATTGTGAACAAAGGACGAGTCTATGTGAAGCACAAGTTTCTCCTCGTGTGTGTGGCTATGTTAAGAGCAATGTATGTGTAATCTGTGTGATTAGGATGCCAGGTTATGAAAGGAAATGGCTAGTATGCATGTAAGACGGTCCACTAGTTCAGGGGGCGTAGTAAAGGTGACATCAGCTAAAGTTACACATTGATTGGAGGAGAGGCTGGCTGTGAGCTGATGGTTACAGAGGTACAGGTTCACCAACTGTATGCTGTGTACATTTACCACATGCATGCTAGCATGCTCATTATGATACATGTATGATTTCTGCGGCTATGTCCCCCCCCCTTCTTTTTCTATCTCTACCCTGCGGCCTCAAGCAGATGGGTCCACCTTATTGTGCTCTGGTTCTGCTTAAGGTTTCTTCCTGATTAACAGGGAGTTTTTCCTTGTCCCTTGTTGCCATTGTGCTTGCTCTAATGGGGCCTCAGGACCATTTTATTGTTTTGGTGCAAAAATTGAAATGTATTTAATTGGAATAGCTTGTGTGTGTGTTGTGTGTTGTGGTGAGGGTGTAGTAGTGTAAGTTTGGATCTTTCCCTTCTTCATCTCATCATAAATATGAGGTTTACTCTGTAGACTCCATACTCAGATATTGATGTCAGTAAGTTCACTAACAAAGATAAAGCATGGGCCCTACCTGCAGGAATGTGATGTCATCAGCTCCCATCTCCTCCTCTATGGCTCTGAATTGTGTCTGAAAGAGAGGAGATCCTCTGCTCATCTTCTCAATCTCTCCTTCAACATCTGACTCTTCTGCTCCTCTTCCTCCCTCAGTGCAGCTAACCTGGCTGCCTCTTCATCTCGTAGAAATTGGTGAAGCTTCTCAAACTCCTCCTTGATCTGCCTCTCTGTGTGTTGGGCCTGGACCTGTAAACCACATGTCATCACACAAAGGTGTCTTAGTTTATATATGTTATTAGTTTCTGTTATATGTAGTGTTGTTTTTAAAAGAAACAATCCATAACTCTTACTCTATGTGTTTGGGCAGTTTTTATCACTGGTTGTTTTAACTTGTTAAAGTTGTCCAGATTCTTCTGTAAGGGCTGCAGTTTGATCTTCAGTTCTTCCTGGTATGAATTAACACATTATTAAGGTATTGACTGTCAACATTTCTCTATATATATGGATGCTAGATTTAGTTCACTAATTATAAGCATTTTTGGCTTGGTAGCTGATTGTGATACATTACAAGTCTTGCTCACTGCAGTGTTAATAGTGCTTTGAGGATGACATATTTAAATATATAACACAGACATATACATAATATACATTTTAAGATATTATTAAACATAATAATGTTTCAAGACTTCATGTCAAGGGGAATCAAAATAATTAATTAAACTGGTTGCTTTGTTCTAAACAATAAAGGCCTGTTAAATGGGAAACATAACATGCTGGCCTAAATTGTATGACTTGTACATTGTTCTTTCTTTGCCTTCTGTGTGCTGTCGCATTTAAAAAAGATGGGAATATCACATATAACATTTATACCAATAATGAAAGTTGCCTACTGTCATATTTTCTTTTAAGCCAGCACAGTAACAATAATTTCATTTATAAATATTATGTCATGTTCATTATCTATTGTTTTATATCCATCATTAATGTTAAACCATTTCTTTATAAATACATTATAAGTGATTATGAATGTTTTATGAATGGTTTAACAAGCAACATTTTTAATGAGGTATTACCAATTATTAGTCCAACACAGTCTAAAATTGTTACAATGA
This sequence comes from Clupea harengus, assembly GCF_900700415.2. Classification (NCBI taxonomy): domain Eukaryota; kingdom Metazoa; phylum Chordata; class Actinopteri; order Clupeiformes; family Clupeidae; genus Clupea; species Clupea harengus. The sequence goes on along the minus strand of NW_024879697.1, from coordinate 89,853 downwards.
AACAATTTATTCAGTTAATGTTGAATATATTGATCAATGTGATTTCAACAGTCTTCAAAGACAATATACTAACTGTAAGAGGTGTTTTTGTACAGTAGGTACAGACTTATGGAGAGGAGGTCATGCAAGAAGGTTCAACGGTAGAGAGGAAAGAATGGAAAAAAGGGACATGATGACACCTAGTGGTTTGGGATGAACCATTACAGCAACCACACAACTATGTGCTGAGGTGGGTTTTCAGGGTGAAGGTTTACGAAGAACATCCATATGGTTTTCCAACATAATTGACAATATGAAAAAAATTGATGACCACTAATCTTACCTTACGCTCAAGTGCTGCTTCCCCGATAGGACTGAAGTTGTGGTTCTTGTGGAGTTTTGAGTCTCGACACACCAAACACACAAGCTGTTTGTCATCTTCACAGAAGAGCTTGAGTTCAGAACGGTGCAGACTGCAGAATGGTTCTCTCTGACTGTTTTCCTCTCTCTGTTGGAAAGTCTCAACACAAGTTCTTTAGAACCAGGTGAGAGGATACTCCTCCTTTGGAGCACCTTGTCCTGCAGACTGGACATTCCCTGGATCCTTTGGTTTCCCAGAACTTCTGCAGGCATGTGTTACAGATGCTGTGAGTACAGGTCAGAATAACAGGATCCTTGTAGATATTGTAGCACACAGGACAGGATAAATCATCTTCTGAAAAGGACTGGATGCCATTTGTCTGGTAGTTTGCAGTTTGCTCTACAGTTATTGCCTGACAGTCTTTGCTTTCGCTTTCAATTGTTCTGAAAACTGTGTCAGCCTGAACCAGAAAATTCACTGAAATTAAACGAGACAAGACAATATTCCAGTCTTCACAGCTACTGTTTCCTGTTTACGATCTTTTTCCATATAGATAGCATATGCTATGCTAGGACGATGTGTCAAATGGAACTGAACAGCAACATGTCTCTTAACTTGACTTCCTCATTCACGTGAGGAGTTCTGAGGGAGGAGCGCAGATAAAGTCATAAAGGCTTCTGATTGGACAGTGCTGCAGCTGTTTCCTTGTTGGAACTGGTAGTGTAGTTAGTTAACCCTTTCTACACATTCACCTTTTGTGTTGTTGGACAAAACAGATCTCCTCATTTTCTGACCAAATTTGATTTAATTAGGAGTATGTATTGTACATAGACAGACCTAAATCTCGACTAAATGGATTTTCTCATGAAAGTTTTTTTCAATGTCAGAAAAGATTTAAGTCTATCTGATGCCATACCTCACCCCCCATGTGTATTTAATTTATTTATTTTATTCAAACAAACTAAACAGACAACTCACGAAGATACATTGCATTAAAATAATATGATAATGATTCATACGCACTATAAAGGACATAATGCAATCAATTAAGTAAAACATATCAATCCAATTAGTGGGCTAAAACTAATACAGCAGACAGAATGCTAAAATATATACTTAATCAGAATTAATAGCAGGTTACAGTAAATTACAAGCATAATGTAGGCACTCATGGAAAGCACATATAAAACATGTATCTTGATAAATGAAGAAGTATTGGTTATGAATGAATTTCCATTCCATTAAAATGTTCCATTCAAATAAAAATAGGCCTTTCTCAGCCATTATGTTCTTTCAAAGAGTTACCTTCTTGTCCACAAGAGGGCACTCCAATACAAGCTGAGGCTTGTGAGCTCCGGTGGAGTTATGTCCATGGGCTGGCATGAAGAAATACTTTCACAGAATTCCAAATCCAGCAAAGGCAGGGGTTCTGATTTGGTCAATTATAAGCGCACTGAACAATTCAAACAACTGAACAATTTAGGCAGAAACATGGACCTGCATGTGTCCATGAATTTCATATCCTTTCACAAGTGACATTTTACCTGAATCAGACTAAATATTCAGCAAAGCCATGAAAATGTCACAATAAGAACTCTGTATCCGTAACTTCTTTCTCAGACCTAAATATCAACTAAATGGATTAACCCCATACCCCCCCCCTCTCTCTCTCTCTCTCTCTGTCTCTCTCTCTCTCTCTCTCCCTATCCCTCACAATAAACTGGCCACCTGCCAGTCACAACCATGCTCCAAGATAACAACCCTTCACACACACTCACACATGCAGTCTACACAGCCTTACGATTCAGTGCGATGTGTGAAGTTGTTTTGCACAGTGACCGTATCAGCAGGGGTGACTGTGGGGCGGACTCCTTTACCTGTTATGCAGAGGATAGCTCAAGAGAACGCAGAAGAGTTCAACTTGAACACACTCAAACACATTTAACTTCATTTTTATGGGGAATGTAAATACCGAATATGGATCCCTGGTAACAAACATTACACACATGAATTCCCCACATCAATCATGACAACAAATGAAACAGCACACACACATGCCAGCACACACACATTGACTCACTTAGGGCCTAGTTTCCTTTGAACACAGGTGAGGCGAGATGTTCTCAAGTCTCCAAAGCCTTCCAGCTCCAAACAAACTGTGGCAAATTAACGGTTGAAGCAGGGACAGGGTTCAACACAGACATGTCATTTCAGTCAAAAGGTTCCTTTAACAGACAATCACAGCACAGCACAAGACAGATACAGGATTTCACAGATTGACACACATACACATAACCCATGGGTCAGACACATAACACTAGTAAGTACATCCGAATAGAGCTCAAATAGAGATGATGGAGCCTGGTAGGTCCTGATGGAGTGTTATTTAGAACAGGGGAGAGAAACTCTACAGAACTATACATTAGAATAGTGCTTACCTAAAGAGTGCTGTCAACCGGGGGGATGAGGATCTACAGCAGACTCAAATCTCAGCAAATCCCCAAAATATCTCATCTCATATCTCATGTTCTAATACCACAGATACATGGAGACTCTGTCAAGAGGATGGTTTTTGATAAGGAACAAGTTTATTCTTTACAATGGTGCACACTCATGAAAGGCAATAAGGCAGGAGACCAGTACACAGGAAAACAGATTCATCAAAAGGCTCAGTTAAAATCAGTAAAGGGAGATGGCAGACACAGGTGAGTATCAAAACTACCAGTGATGCTCAGCCAGGAAGTAGACTTGAATAGTGATATCATAACAGGTGACACAGGTACTTATTCAGTGACTTACTGAGTCCATAATGGCTTTCAGGTGTGTGATGATGTGGGTGGAGTCAGTAATCAGAAACTGGGAGATGTGGAATGGTGAGTGTGTGTAGAGGGCTATGCCTATGTCACCAGCTTTTATTGGACAGATTATGGAATATCTAGAATGCAGATACAATAACCAATTATGATAATATGATAATATGATATATAATAATCTAATAATTACTTTTGATCTGAAACATAATCTTTGATCCAAGCATCATTATTAACTCGTCTCCACAGGTTGTAAAAGGCATGACGATATCAAGTTATTAGGCAACAAGTGTCCATCACGGTAGAGTTTCTGAAAACTGGTCATTTCATGAAAGAAATAAGGAGAAATTCCTATCCCATCTCCCTTCATAACCAATCATCAGAATTAAGTGCTGAAATGACCAGATTACTTCTTGAATTCCCCATGAAAATACAATAACTATGAAATATAATAACCACCACAGCTTCAGATGAATCATTTGCATGTATATCACAATGCATTGTTCTATGTGAATAAATTGTGTTGTGCTGCCATAACAAATTGCAAAAATACAAATGTTGCCTCATCATCAGTTTCAGTGTTCCCCTCCTGCAGGAGCTGAACTGCAGGCAGGTGTCTGAACTCTAACTGAGCTGCTCTACTATTACTGCAGCCTTCACTGGTAAGATCCTCAGAGATGATTCAGTGTTAAAGAATGGAAAGGACTATCTCAGTGAAAGTGGGTGTGAACGTTTTTAGGTTTGTGTTAATATCAGGGTTAGTGAATGACAGCTTTCCTCTGTCCCAGTCCAGCAGCACTCTGATCCTCTGGGGTTTCTGCTTCACTGTGAGTTGAGAGTACTGGGACGGATGGTGTGCTCTATATGCACCATTAGCATGACCAACACCCCATACTCCACGGAGGGAACTCATTCCCCTTCCTCTGACTAGACTCTGTCACCACTCCCAGGGTCCAGAACTCACTGTCCCCAACCTCCACATCCCAGCAGTGTGTCCCTGAGTTAAAGCCCTCAGAGCCCAGGACACAGGAATATGTATGAAATCTCTCTGGGTTATCAGGAAGCTTCTGTCTCTCTTTGCTGAATCTCACACTGGTCAGATCCTCAGACAGAATGAGATGTGGGTGTGCAGTGTTGGGATCCAGAATCACAGGAGCTACAGAGAGAGAGAGAGAGAGAGAGAGAGAGAGAGGACACATGAGAATTCAGTTTCAATTCAGACTTAATTGTTATTTCCATTATGATTACAATCCTTACAATTTAAATGATTGACTGAGTACTAAAATTCACACCAATTCACAATTGTGTGAATGGGAAAATCCACTTTTTGAAGCCAATGTGGATACATGGGTTAAAAACACTGAACATGACACCACCCTGTGAGGGAAAATGCAGCTCTTTAAACAGAAAGAAGGATGCAGTGCAGTGCAAGGCAGGATGAGAGAGTATGAGGAGGTTTGATCACCACTCCAGTCTCCCAGCACTGGACTCACTCCTGGAACTCCATGCTGAAGATCAACATTGATCGAAAGGAAAAAAGCCTCCACCTACATGGGATGGGAGTCAGCTGATCTCTCTGCTGTGTGGCCTCATGTAAAACCTGCTGAACAGCAAAGAGCTCAGCCTGCAGCTCAGAATGTCTGTGGCGTCACTAAACCTTAGAGAGCAGATTTATGTGGAGCCCACAGAGACGTGATGGTGAGGAGACAGAGAGGAGGAGAACACTGAGCAGAAATGAGGAGGTGTGTGTGGTGTGTGTGTGTGTGTGTGTGTGGTGTGTGTGTGTGTGTGTGTGTGTGTTGTTAACGCGAAGCAGAGCTCACTGTATTGAACAATCTCCTTCATCTTCTCCCAGACTCTGAACTTCAGGTTTCCCAGGTGCTTTGCCACATTGATCAGATCTCCAGAAACCATCTCTGGATCCTGCAGTGTGCACTGGGCTCTGGAATAACATTCAGGAGTCAGTGCTGCTGTGGGTTTGGGTTCAGAACCACAGAGAAGAGAGAGACAGGAGGCAGATCACTCACCTCTCCACTGTGCTCTTGTAGTTCTGTGAAATTAAAGGGGGAGATGGGTTAGGCATCATTGCTCCACATCTAAAGTCAGTCTGAATATAAAAATGATTTCCTCATGTGTGGATAGGGTTAGAGTTAGGCCCTAGCACTTCTTGCTGGCCATGTTGTTAGAGTGGGCCACAGACAGCGCATGAGTGTCTTTATGGAACCTGGGTACAGCATGCGGTGCTTGTTGCAGCTGCTGCCAGCCAGTTGTGCACTGCTATTGTATCCTGCCACCCTCACTATGCTTGTATAACTAACAATCACCATACACCAAGCCAGCCAACATAACTAAACATAACTCATCACAATTAAACATATATAAAATTCCCAATATCATTAAAACTGGTTACAGCATGTGATGCGTGTTGCAGCTGTCACCAGCCACTTGGGCAATGTTGTGTATCCTGCCACCCCTTGCTATCCTAACTAAAATCCACATGCACCATATTAGCCAACCATAACTGAACATAACTCATCAAAACTAAACATAAATCAAATTCCTATACACCCTTGCCAGGCAGCCTTTCTCTCTCCATCTCCTTCTATATCCTATTGCTAATACTGATACTGATAATGTGGCCATATCACCTACCGTTAATTGCCTACCTAAACTGATCTACTTATTTGTTGATCAAATTGAACTCTACCCACTAATTGTGTTTCTTTCTTCCCCTCCTAGTCCAGACTATCTTCGCTGTGGGATGATGCCGTAGTCTCTCCACCTGACCTACTTGCAGAAACCCTCAGCCTACACGTACACACCCCCACCACACTGTCATACACTTATTCTACACCATACTCTGTGCTAGCTTTACCTGCAATGTAAATAATTGCCACCATCGACATAGTCAGGGGCGTAGCCAGGACATTATTTCTGGGGGGCCAGCTCTGGCCAGTCTTTTATTTGGGGTGGCACTTGATTGTCAAAACTACTATTTTAAAAACTCACACACTGCATCACTCAGAGCAGCAGTTTTCTAACGGCTCATCTAGCCATAAACAATGGATTGAACCTTCTTATGGACACTAATGTGTCATGATTATGTGAGGGGGTTCGGGACCTTAACATGAGACAGGGATGTTTTTAGTGCAAGTGACAGACACGATATGAATTGTCATTTTAGGCGATAATTTATTTAGGTAAACTGTAGCATTTTAAGTGCAATATTCCATTCATTTGCGATAATATATACATATACATATGTATATATAAAGAGAAAGAAAAGCAAAAACATTACATCCCACACACATAATACATAAAGAAAAAAAAATATCAACAATATGTATAATGTACATTGAACAGTATCATTACAAACAGTGAACAATATCACTAGCTTACTACATCAAACAGATTGTGGTGCTGAATGAAAACAGAGCACTGACAAACCAGGTCTACAAGGGGCACTCTTTGTTTGCTTGTGTGCGTGTGTGTGTGTGTGTGTGTGTGTGTGTGTGTGAGTCAGTGAGTCAGTGAGTGTAGGTAGATCCATGTAAATCATTTAACATACTTCTCTTACTTCATACTTTGTTTGTTAGAGGTAGAGTCTTTACTTATGGAGTATTCTAACCAGGGGTGGACTACATACCAGTCACCCTTGAAGCTCCTGTTTCGGTTTCCCTGGAGTGTCTTGGGGAAATTTAGTTGAGGTTGCGCTGGAGCTTCACCCCTGGACTTGGAAATGTCTGTAAAACACCAAAGAAGCCCATTAGTATCAGCTTTTAGTGCTATCCACTTCCAATTACATGTTGTTCTTTTGTTGTTTTTTTAAGACTAAACATGCAATCATTAACATTTTACAGATTGAATAAATATATGTTTATTATGTGGCCAGCCTTAAAATTATTTTTGTTTGCCATAACCCGACCGACCCTGTCCCATTCTTCAGCTACGCGTGCTGGCAAAATAAGCATGGATTTTCCTGTCTCCCCCTGAGGCACTTATCCTTTTCATTGTGTCATCTTTAAAGAAAAGTTTTACACAACATTAACTATAGACTGCTTTTATTTCAATTTCAAGTGTAAACTAGCGACAGTGTGTTATCTATGACTAAGTGACACCTGGGAATGGAAATAAGCTAACTAGCTAGCGCTAGCTCGCTAGCCAGAGATAATCTTACAAGTTTGCAAAAATAACAGCAGCAGCCTAACTCAACTCATTCTGCCACAATTCCTCAATGTTGACACATTCTTACACATTAAATTGAGTGTGAAGATAACTTTATGATCTTATCATTTCAATGATCCTTTCAAGTATCACCAACTTACTCACCTGTTAGTTACAGTGGTATCCAGTGGTTAGCTGCTAGTCTCCATTGAAGAGCTGTCAGAATGCCGGCCCGTTGGTTTGTGTCTTGCGCTGTTGATGGAGGCGTGGCCCAACATGTTGCAAATATGGCAAATGACAATATAAGACGACTTGATAAAAAAAATATGAATGCATTTATTTCAGCTTTATACCGTTTCTATTCAGGTGGGTTTTTTGTATTTTTTTTTTTTCCCGTGCCGTGAGGTTGGGGGTGCCGGCAGGGTGGTCATTCTCTGACCAATGGTGGCCGTGGCCCCCCTGGCCACCACGTGGCCACGCCCCTGGACATAGTTCCCTGTCGCAGTGGCCTGCGATCTAACACATGGGACCTGACGTAGTCACGGAGCCAATCGAAGCACTATTCACTCACGGCGGATGGCTTTTTTTTTTTTTTTTTTTTATTAATCTGTTTGTTAGGTTTTACAGGTTTTTAACAATACACAGACAATTATGCACATGTACCCCCACCCTCCACCCTCCCCACAGCAGAGATTAAAAAGTTTCACAAGTTTATAAAATTCATGAAATGTACAAGTTCATAAAATTCACAAAGTTCATAAAGTTAATACAATTCATGAATAAAAATTGAATATTAAAAGAGAGAAAAATAGGGCAATAGGAAATTAATAATAACAGTCGCTGAGCTGCAGGAATTCCCGCACTCCCAAAAAAAAAAAAAGGACAAAAAAGAAAGCAAAGACAAAGTGTGTGTGTACACATATTAATTTCTATATGTGTGTGGAACATTTTCTCTAATGACTTTAGTTATCCCCATCCTCTGGAGCAATTGTTAGGGTCTTTACATAGTCCAGAAAAGGTGTCCATGTTTTTTTTAAACTACTCAATGAACCTTTCAGGGAAAATCGAATCTTCTCTAGCTTTATATAATGTAGTGCATCTATCTATTGTGGGTAGGTGGTGAGATAATCAGTATTAGACGTCTAGCTAAAAGTGACGTAAAGGACATAATTACATTAAGGTAAGGGGGACATTAGTCTAGGGGGGAGCACCAAAAAGAGCTGTAAGAGGGTCAGGCGGAACATCCACGCCAGATATATCCTTAAAGGATTTAAAAATGTCTGTCCAAAACTCAGATAGGCGAGGACACGCCCAAAACATATGCACCAAGTCAGCAGGTGATTGTCCACAGCGGTTACATGCATCACTTACGTCAGGAAATATCCTTGCCAGTCGAGCATTGGTATAATGAATGCGGTGTAAAATCTTGCATTGTATCAGACCGTGTCTAGCACATATTGATGAAGAGTGGACTAGCCCCAACGCAGTCTCCCATGTCCCGTCCGTCAGCTCCACCCCAAGTCCCGCTCCCAAGCAGCTTTAAGATGGTCAAGAGTCTCAGATTCCATTAAGCCTATCTCAGTATGTATATTTGAAATTAGGCTTTTTACATGGGGTTTTAAAGAGAGAATATGCTCAAATTCAGAATAAGCAGGGTGGTTCGGAAATTCTGGAAATTGCTTTTGTAAATAATGTCTAATTTGGAAGTAACGAAACAGATGGGATGCAGGCAGATTGAATCTCCTAGACAAGTCTGAGAATGATGAGAAAGTCCCTTTGCTGTACAAGTCGTCAATAGTTCAGATTCCCTTGTCAAACCAGGCTTGGAAGGTGAGATCAGTGCACTAAGGTTTAAACAGGTGATTTTGATGAATTGGGGAAAAAGAAAAAGGTCTGTTAAGACCAAAGTGCCTCCTGAATTGCGTCCAAATCTTGATGGTACTTTATGTGGAACAGTGGGCATAGAACTAATGACGGAGACGAGCGGTAAGCCTGAGCATACTAAAGAATAGAGGGACTGCTGGGTGGAAGACATTTCCATTTGTGCCCAGAGAGGAGTGTACTCTAAATTGGACCAATAGAGAAGCTTCTGTATATTGCATGCCCAATAGTAATAAAGAAAATTTGGAAGAGCCATCCCACCCATTGCCTTAGGACGTTGGAGATACACTTTCTTAATGTGCCGTGGTTTGTTTCCCCATAGAAAGGAAGATATAGTCTGATCAAATTTGGTGAAGAAGCTTTTCCTAATAAATACTGGGATGTGTTGTAAGAGGTATAAAGGACAACCATTTTATTTTTACGACCAACCAGCGATAGGGGTAGAGTGGACCAACGGCTGAAATCTTCCTTACAACGTACCAGTAATGGGAGGAAATTTTCCTTGAAAATATGAGGGAACGATTTAGTGATGAAGATACCCAAGTATTTAAACCCACTATCAGGGGCAGACTGGCCATCAGGGATACCGGGGGAATATAATAAATACCAGCCCACTTCCATCACCAACCGGCCCTCCCTCTTAAACCGCCGGCACCTTCAACTATTTTCCATACTACTCAGAACACCAGTGGCGGCTCCTGAAAGAATTCTCAGGGGGGGGCAATTTTTTTTATAATGATTAAGGCGACCCATTCAGTAGGCACATTAAGTTAGCTGATTAACTCATACAGCAATACCTTTTTGTCCACTATTGGCAGCACACAACAGTAATATGTCCCCTCTTGCTACATAGCTAGAGTAGCAAGTTACAGGTGGAAAGCTATGGAAGAAAGTTGCATCCAGGAGCCTTCATAAGCAAACATGATGTGGCTCCACATTAAATGATCCCACTTTTTTATTATCCACGTGTCTCAAATGTTGTATGATGTAGCATAGCTTAACGGGACACATGATGTGTCCAGTAACAACACAAAGAAGGGGTAACATAAGTCAAAACCAACAATATTTATTGACTGATCTTGAAATTATTGGCTTACAAAAGCAAAATAAGTCATCACATAAAAAATAATTCAGTGTTAGTGCAAGAATCGAACTGTGAAACCTATGAAAAGTGACAGTGGTATATAGAAATACAGACCGCGTTAGCCACTTCACGACCGCTATTTTCTTTCGTTACAATTCTTAAATGTAGGATTTCCCTCCCTTTGAAGAAACCTGTTGAATGGATACATTTGGTCTAGGAGGTCCTAATTGTTTTGTTGTCAATTTATCTTCATTAATACGCCGACTAAAAAGGAGCTTCTGTCAAAGAGCGAATCGACTTGTTGCACTGAACAGGCGCCATCTTGACAGAATATGCCTCTGTCGAAAGCTGTATGACGTTCGTATAGGCTTTTACGTCCATTACTTATGACACGACATGGAGGGGCGAGCCCTCCCGGAAGCCATAGAGAATGCATTGAGAGCTCTGTTTTGTGAAAAAAATTGATTTAACATGGAAGTCAATGGGAGAGGTCTGGGGCGATTTTCATTTCGCCCCAAATCGCCCCAGAAGGGGCGGGGCAATTTGAAGCACGACTTTAAGCTGACTGAATGACTGTTACCTGATTCGACAATGACATACAGAGGCAGATCAGACGGTCTAGTGGTAGAATCCGACAGAAAAACAAATATTACATTTAAATGTACATGTCGTCATTTACGCAACTTCCAAGGATACTGCGTTCATACATCAGGAGTTTTTTTTTTTATTTTTCCTAGACAGTGCGTCGAGCGCCAGCTGCCGACTGCAAGGCCAGCTAAATGTTTCAGCTTCAGTCAATCACGTCCGCAGATTCTAAAACAATTGGAGCCAATCACGTTCGCACAGTCGAAAACATTTCACCAATCACGGCAGAAATCCTTGAGAGCGACGTCAGGCACACGGCAGAAATTCTGGAGGGCGACGTTACATTGCTTACGCTAGACCTGAGGGGGCGGGTAATTCAAAGAGTGAAGCTAGCCGGATGCTTAAGGAATCAACCGAGGCAGATTATCGACATGGTGAGTATTTACACATGTAATACACTGCTGTTAGATACTGAACTAATTTCACCTTTTGTGTTTAGCTAGCGTTCAACCTTACAAACACTCTCTGTTATCTGACTGGAATTTCGCTAGAAACACTATGTTAGCTGACTGGAATTCCGCTAGTTCTCATCAGCGTTTCCATTGCTAATGTTATCTGTTAGTGCTGTATGATATAACTTAGGTTTTGATTCATTTCACCCGTTGTTTTATGTTGTCGTATCGATGTATTTAGCCATCTAGCTACGTTACAAACACTACCTTATCTGACTGGAAGTTCGCTATATTAAGGGGGCTTTTACGAGGGCTATGAATGAATGAGAATGAGAATGTTTGGACTGTGAATCAGTATTTTCTATCGATCGTTTAAATTCAGATGTATAAACGAATATATTGGGAGGTAGTCATATGAATACAGTCTCTTTTACACATGTTTAGGTAGCTACTCTCACTGTTGATGTCATGGAATTTCACTCGTTCTCATCAGCAAAGCCTTTGCTAATGTTATCTGTTAGTTATATGTAGTGTGGTTAATAAATGAGCTGTGTTTCAAACACTATGTGGCTTTTGCCACCACTGTGTTTTTCATAGGGTTATTAATATAACAAGGAAGATGCTCTGCTCTTCATGTACTTGCATTTATGTTATTGTCATGCATTAAAAACAATGTGTATGCATATGTCACCAAAGGCAACATCTTTAAAGTCACACAAGGTGATGGCAGACACAGAGTTGATTACCATTGGCAGGAAGGTAACACACCTACCCAGTTTATTTGGAGTTGCTGTTGCTGCCTGCCTCTTTAGTTCATATCAAGGGAACTAATTGAATGTGTGCGTGCGTGTGTCTGTGCGTGAGTGTCTGTGCGTGCGTGTCTGTGTGTACAGGTGTCAAACCCCCGTATCGGGGTGGAGTCGTTGCTGGTGACGGTCATCAGAAAAGCACCAGCCCAGCAGAAGGGAGAGCCAGAGTCTGGCCGGGGAAGTGCTTCAGACTCTAGACAGAGAAGGCCTACAAGACATAAATGCAGGTATAACACGCACGCACAGACACACGCACATACCCAGGCCAGGACGCACAGACACACACAAGCGGGCACGCACAGACACACGCACATACCCAGGCCAGGACGCACAGACACACACAAGCGGGCACGCACAGACACACGCACGCACAGACACACGCACATACCCAGGCCAGGACGCACAGACACACACAAGCGGGCACGCACAGACACACAGGCAGGCACGCCGCACAGACAGACAGACAGACAGGCACGCACGCCGCGCAGACACAGACAGGCAGGCAGGCAGGCAGGCCGACCACACAGACGTAGGCAGGCACAAGCAGGAACGGACACACAGACGCACGCACGCACGCTCGCACACCTCAACTCTCTACACAGAGAAGGCCTAAAAGACAGAGAAGCCGGTAGAACACATGCACACACACTCACACACTGCTCAACACTCTCCAGCTACCAGGCAAAAGGGAGGTTCTTTCTTCCACCACACTGGTCATTTAGTTTGTCACTGGATCTCCCAACTTAATGGCGTTTGGGCTGCTCTAAGTGTTTGTTTGTTTGTATTGTGTCCCTCTGTAGTTGGAAATTCCTCGTGGGGGAGAGCTGCGCGTCATCGGAATGCTACTTGGGAGCGTTCCTGGTGGATGGACCAGCGCAGAACCGTCTCCACGCTTGAAAGTGACAAAGCGGGTCCCTGCCACACTGGCCGGTAGCGACTTGCTGTCTGGATTGTATACTGGATTGGGATGACTCCTCTTTGGTGTGGGTTGATCTATTGCAGTGTTTTTCTTCTGTGGATTCTATATGTGGGGCGTGGTTTAAGTATTGCAAACTGATAATACCTTTTGGGGGGAAGGCATGTATCTTGCTTTTGTGTGGACATTGTGTGGGGGTTTTCATGTTAGACATGGTTGGCCATTAGTTGGCTTTATGCCTATCGCCTAGTGGGGTTCTATGTACAGTGAATCTGTGCCTAGAGTCCTGTATCCAGTCTGCTTGTGGCAAATAAACATTTGTATAACCATTTCTGATTCTGAGTGTTGTCTGTGACCTGTGTTGCTGTACAAGGGGGTGTTTTTAATGACAATCTGTGTTAAAACAGCAAACTGATAACAATAATAACAGTAATGATAATAATGATGATGTTGAAAATAATAAATGGGGATGATGCCAATGACAACATTAATAAAAGTAACATTGCATGTTATTAACAAGTCAATACAAATTATAAAAACACTGAAAATGATGGAAAGATCTGCATGCGATGATCCCTTGGCAGTGGACATTCTGGTCCTTCAGGTACAGGTATGTGGGAGAAGAAATAAATAATTATTACACATACAGAACACGAATATATGTGTATGAGACATATATATATATATATAGACATTTATATATATATATATATATATATAGTGGGGGTGTTGAGTTATGTCATTGTTATTTGTATTATTTTATGTTGCTGATTTGTATCCTATTGTGTCAATTATACTAATTTTATGTGTTATGAAAGTTAGGGGAAATGCACTTATAGAATTCTTAATTTGACTCTTAATTTGATATAAATATCCGCGGAGAGGATGTGAATAAAACGAAACTTAGAATCCCCAAAGTCCTAGGTTCGTATCCCGTCTGCGGAGCGGATGCGAATAGAACGAAACCTAGAGTCGTCGGTTCGTATCCCGTCTGTGGCGTGTCCAAATAATTTAAAACATTCAGAAATTTCATATGTGTATTTAAGCAGTTAGAAATGCATTTCTCAGATAGATATGGATGCGGAAACACCCTAATTTTCTTCCTTCTTTCTCCTTTCTTCTTTTCTTCTCTCTTTTCTCCCTTTTTCCTTCTTCCCCCTCTTTTTTCTCCCCCCCCCTCTTAAATGGCCTTATGGCCGCCAGCTTGAGCGCCCAATGACTTCCATTTGGCCGGCGCCCCTCCACGGAGGAGTGGCTTATCTCAGTGATAACGAATGGCAATATATTATATTTGGTCACATTTAAGTGGTTGTTGACAGGGGCTTACGGTCTCCCACACACATTTAACGCGTTAACACAGTACATTTCTTATTTTAATTGTTTGGTATATAATGTTTTTTTTACTTTTTTTTTCATCTCAAAATGTTAGGAGGGGCGGCGCCCTTGCGCCCTGTATTGACGCACCGCCACTGCACATAGGTATGCAGAACAACTTCCCCTTTTGACTGACATTACTATGCAATAAAATAACTCCAGTGCAATTAATACAGTAACAGTGTATCAGAAATAGTGCATATAGTAATTTCAACAATCAATGGTCAATGATTCAAAGTGCAAGTGAAACAATTGTATGCATCACCAAAAATCACAGTATAGTACCCAGGGCCGGAGTGGGGCCACTTTTCAGCCCGGGAATTTCAGGTCCAAGACCGGCCCACTTTTTCCATGGTAGTGGAAATTGGATAAATGAAGCAACAGTTCAGCTCTTACTATCCTGTAGGTTTTTTTTTTAGTAATACCATGGTTCAACAAATAATGTAAAGGTTAAATAATAATCCACTTAAGCTGAGAAGTTAACAAAAAATATTCCACTATTCCACAAGGATAGGTTGATAAATTAACAAAAGCAGAAATAAATAAATAAAGCATTTGAAACGTATCCCACTCTTCAACTAAGAGGCATATTGAACTAATGTTTACAGTTCAACTCACAGTACAGTATACAGTTACATTGCGAATAGCACCAACAGCATCAGTAACCGCCTAAGCAGTGCACTGGTTTCAGCCACTTTATCTATAACTGTGTCGTTGCTTATAGACATGAGGATTTCCTTCTCTGTGCACATTAACATGAAAGCCTCCAAGTTGTCCTGACTCAATGAGCTTCGTAGCCTATTCTTCACAAATGTTAAGGTTGAGAAGCTTCTCTCACATGCAACCTGTGTGATGGACAAAGTCAACATAAACTTATATGCTAACCCAATAACCCAAGCATCTGTGAGCAGGTTGTACTGTGAGAGTATTAAATAGACACAAATGGCACAGTTTTTGGGTGATATAAAAAGGCTAATATTTTAATTCAATTTAGTATTTTGCTTGCGAATAGGTTGACAACGCTACAACGAGATTAAGCAACGCTACAACGTTGGCCGAATAGTTACGTTGCTAATCATTAGGCCTATGTCTCTCTTTACCAGTTGCCACTTGTGTTTGTCCTCTTGAAAATAAATCGGTAAGCTTGGCACATTTGGCAGCATCCTCCTCCAATGCCTTTCTTTTTTTTAACCTGGCTTTTTCAGCCCCTCCTAGCCTCTTCCTCCCATCCATCCTCCCTGGCGCGTATCGTTGTGGTAGGGCCGGCCCAGCTATCGGTAGCCTATCTGAGAAAACTTTTTTGAAAAGACAGGCTATTGACCCAACCAACTCTATTTGGGAGGGGAGAACTTCCTCGCATGGTACAACCCATGCAGAGGCTGCGGTGTCAGAATGCGGAATGTGTGTAGCCTGCTTTAAGACAAGATGGACTTACGTGACAAATGTCAAAAAATTAAATTCTCGACCGGCCCAGAAGTGAAGCGGCCCACCGGGAACTCTCCCGATTCTCCCGATTACCCACCCCGGGCCTGATAGTACCACATTCTTAAGTAACAAAGTCTTGCAGCCAGGTAGGCTGGCGAGTCTCTCGCATGGGCCTAGGCTCAGGTGATTTGTCAGGTGATTTAATGTCCTCGTGTGTAGGTGTGTGTGTAGTGATGGGAAAGCCAGTAAGGTGGGAGGCATTCCAGGTATTTCCATTACTCAGTCTGTATGTACCCTCACCAAGCTTCTTGCTTATTGTCAGAGGATTACTGAACTTCCTGTGTCCTTTAGGAACATGTAGTGGGTTTCTCACCCGCACTCTGTCCCCTTTTTGAAAGGCAGGATGACGAGCACCACGTCTGGCATGCGTGTATGTCTTCCTTTTGTGCTGACGTTGGCTGACCCTGTGACATATGTCCATGTCAGTCAATGTAGGAGCAGGTGGTGTTGAAGGCAGCAGTGTCAGCTTTGTGCGCATTGGCCGTCCATGGAGAAGCTGGAAAGGTGAAGTCCCAGTTCTGGCGTGCGGTGTGGCACGGTAGACATGCAGAAAGTCAGTCACAGCTGGTTTCCACGGCTGCTGTTGTTGAATGGCTAACTGTACAGTCTGTTTGAGCACTCTGTTAAATCTCTCAATTTGTCCGTTGGCAGCAGGATAGTAGAGAGATGAACGGTGATGGCGTATTTGTCTTTCTTGTAGGAAAGCAGCAAAAGCAGCAGAGGTGAACTGAACACCATTATCTGTAACAATGCTCAGAGGATTGCCATGGCGGCTGAACACAGTTGACAGGAAGGTGATCACAGCTTCAGTGGTAATAGTGCGAGTGAAGGCAACCTCTGGCCATTTGCTATAGTAGTCGGTCAGTGTAATTGCGTACCTGCATTCTGGAGGAGCAATGTCGAATGGGCCCACTATGTCCACAGCGACCTTCTGCCATGGACCATCTGGCAGAGGAACTGGTTGCAGTGGAACTGGGCGCGGCTTAGCTGTTTTGTCATTCAACTGGCACAGCTGGCAGGAGCGGATGGCACTGAGCACCTCAGCATCCATCTTTGCCCACCAGTAGAGTTCACGTAGTCGTTGCTTTGTCCGCTATGGGCACAATCAGTCGAGAGCCACGAAAAATGAAAGGTTCTTTGACTGAGAGTTCTAAGCGCAGCTTGTAGTATAGCAACATCCATGTAGTATAGGAGGCCATCCACGCGTGATATGTGCACGGATTTTTGTGAGATCAGGGCATGTGGCACAAGCAGAGTCGAGGTCAGTGGCAGACAGAGTGTGACTGGCAGTGGTCAGGAGAGCAACGTATTCAGGATCAGAGTCGTCACCGTTAGCAGGAGCAATGGAGCCATCAGGTGAAGGAGCAGCAGGTAAAGGTAAGCGAGACATGCAGTCGGCTGGAGCATTTTCAACGCCTGGGCGGTAAATTATGTCGTAGTTGAAGGACATGAGACGAGCAGACCATCTTGACACACGTAGACCAGCACGCCCGACACCCTTGGTGGTCAGCAGCATCGTCGGCACAGCGTCGTCGGCGCCTGGTGGTCTGTCCGTAGGGTAAAGCGGCGTCCCCAGAGGTATGTACGCCACCGCTCGACAGCCCAAACACATGCTAAGGCTTCCTTTTCCACTGTGGCATATTTACGTTCAGCAGCAGAGAGAGTTCGAGACACAAACGCCACAGTCCTTTCAATGCTGTCTGAGCCCACTTGTGATAGTACGCCACCTAGGCCATAGTCTGATGCTTCTGTAGACACTATGGTGCGCAATGTGGGATCAAACAAAGCCAAGGCCTGGCTATCTAGCAGCATGTTTTTTACATTCTCGAAACTAGTCTGTGCCTCATTAGTCCACTGAAAAGCACTGTGAGTTGATCTCAGGCATGCTCTCATTGGTTCCACCACAGTAGCGTGGTTGGACAGGAACTTGGAGTACCATGAGAGCAGTCCAAGGAGCGCAGAGTTGAGGCATCAGTAGGTGCAGGGGCATTGGCAATGGCCTGTATACGTTCAGGATCAGGCTGCAGTCCATCAGCTGAAACGATATGTCCCAGGAAAGGCAAGCTGGGCTGACGGAAACGACACTTCTCATTGTTGAGTTGTGGGCCAGCAGATTTCAGGCGATGTAGAACGGTGTCCAGAGCTTTGTCGTGGGCAAGCATGTTATGGGCATGTACAATTATGTCGTCCAGGTAGTTGTCTACCCCTGGCAGGCCAGAGAGGACGATGCTCATCATTTTCTGGAACGCAGAAGGTGCAGAAGCAAGTCCATATGGCACACGACGAAAGCGAAACAAGCCATCATGTGTGATGAATGCTGTGAGATCACGGCTGTTTTCATGCAAAGGCATTTGGTAGTCAGCACTAGTCAGGTCAATTGTAGAGAAGATGGTGGCACCTTTTAGGTTGGACAGCAGTTCATCCATATGGGGCAATGGGAAGGCATCCACATGGACTGCTTTATTGGGTTCGCGCAGGTCAACACACATGCAAATTTTTCCTGACTTTTTCTGAATGACAACAATTGGTGACACCCATGCTGAAGCATCAATGCGCTCAATTATGCCCGCTGCTTGCAGGTGATTCAGTTCCTCTGTCACGGCACTTCGAACAGACAATGGCAGGCGGCGTAGCTTTTGGCGCACTGGTGTAACAGTGTCATCAATTTTCACTAAGTGAACAAAGTTCTTTGCACAGCCAAAAGCAGGTGTAGGTGTAGCAGCGCATTCCAGCACCGGAGCAGGAGAAGTAGAGGCGTCAGGAGGCAGGACCCTGTTGTGCGCTATGCAAAGCTGTAGTGCTGTCATGAGATCTCTCCCCAGCAGTGGAGTCCCATTATTCACAATGTAGAATGTGCATGGAGCTGTGCGGCCATGTAGTGACACATTCGCGGACAAACAGCCAAGAACAGGGATGTGCGTTTTAGAATAAGACACAAGCCTGACCTTGGACTGAGTCAGCTGAACGTGGTTGAAATGGCGCACGTAGAGGCTTTGTGGCAGGATGGATACAGAAGACCCAGTGTCGACAACTAAGTCCACTGTACAGGGTTGTGAGTGATGGGCAATAATTTCCACTGTGCATGTAATTTTGTAGTACCACTGGCAGCATGGTCTGTGTATAACGCTAAGACTTCAGGGAGTTCGACTTCACGCACATCAGTATGGGGCTGTGTAGAATGACAGACTTTAGAAAAATGTCCAGTCTTTTTGCATTGCCTGCATGTTGCTGTTACAGCTGGGCAGTTAGCTGCACTGGCTAAGTGAGCATCTGATCCACAATGATAGCAAGTTATTTTTCTACTTTGATTGACAGGAACATTGGCGCCAGTAAAATTCGTCCTTACCCCTCTCCCCCTTCTGTTTGAAGTGTGCTGCACCGCTTGTACTGGAGCCACGTGCGTATCAGTAATTGCCTTGGCTTGGTGTGCAGCAGACTCGATTTGAGTAGCCATAGTTAATGCTCTTTCTAAAGACAGTTCAGGCTCTAGCAACAGTCTTTCACGTATTCTTGAATTGCACACGTTTTCTATCAATTGGTCACGTATCATTTCGTTTTCACTATCACCAAAATCACAAGTTGACACAAGGTCACGTAGAGCAGCAACATACTGTAAAATTGACTCGTGGGGAGCTTGAGAACGTTTACGAAAAGCATGACGCTCCGCCACTGTATTAGTCTTCGGATTAAAGTGTGCTTTAAATGCATTAACGGCTGTATCATAAGTGGCACCTGTGTTAGGAAGATTGTAGAATATTCTTTGTCCCTCTGTCCGGAGGCAGTGTAGGAGAACAGCTCTTCTTCTGGCAACTGGCCAAGCATCTCCGGTCGCGTTGATAACTACCAGGTAGTTTTGAAAGATTTGAATCCAAGTTTTAAACGGCACAGCAGGCTCACCGGGGCACGGTAGAAAAAAACTTGGGAAAGGCACATTTGCAGCCGTCATTTTCTTCGAAGTAAATTAATCTCGTCGCCAATTTTGTAGTGTTCTAATGTATGAGAAATGACGGAGTAGGCAGAGCTAAACCAACAGGTACTTTACTCATGGCAGAACTAACATGGCATCTCCAGGAAGTGTAACTTCTTCATATGTATACAACCTGTATAGGTACTTCCTGTGCTGCATTAAAAGTACAGGACACAACAGAGTCAGACATCCATGAGACGCGCGTAAACAAAATGTCTTTGCACGAATATGCAGGTTTTATTGCAGAAAACAGAATAAATGGAATGTCGAGTATAAAGTAAACAGTCGCTATGCTCCAGATTGCGCAATCCCTCACAAACTGGGTTATGCGCATGCGTATAACCTATTTAGTCTTGCTGATCTGACATACAATGCAGTGAAAAAGCACGGAGGGGAGGCAAACTGTACCTCTGCCTCAATGAAGGGGGCGTGCGAGAGTCCACCGGTTGGGTTTATGCTGGTTCTGCCTGTCGCTACCGGACGGTAGTCCTTTGTCAAAGTCAAAGTCAAAGTAGCTTTATTGTCAATTTCCTGCATGTCAGACATACAAGGAATCGATAAAAACGTTTCCCACTCTCCCACGGTGAAACATATAAAGTGCACAGACACAACAACAGATAAGACAAGACATTTAGATACATATAGATATACATATAGATATAAAAAAACATACAGATACACGTACAGCAGCAGCAGCATAAGTTTTTCTTTAAAGTGAGGTTATGGTAGTGCAAAAAAGGCAATTTAGTGATTTCATTTTTGGCTGGGGGGAGTGAGGGGAGAGAATTTAGCTTTCTGACAGCTTGGTGTATGAAGCTATCTCTGAGTCTGGTGGTGCGGCAACGGAGGCTCCTATACCTTCTTCCAGAGGGTAGGAGGCTGAACAGACTTTGTGTGGGGTGGCTGGTGTCACTCGCAATCGAGGTAGCTTTCCGGGTGAGGCGGGTGGTGTATATGTCTTTCAAGGAAGGGAGTGGGAGTGGGGCACCAATGATCTTACCAGCTGTGTTCACTATGCGTTGCAGTGCTTTCCTGCTGTGTTCAGTACAGCTACTGCCCCACACAGTGATGCAGCTGGACAGGATGCTTTCAATGGTGCCCCGGTAGAATGTGTTCAGGATTGGTATGGGAGCTTTCACTCGCTTGAGCTTGCGGAGGAAATAGAGGCGCCGCTGGGCTTTCTCCGCCAGTGATGCAGAGTTGGTGGCCCAGGATAGGTCCTCACTGATCTGCACCCCCAGAAATTTGGTGCTGCTCACTCGCTCCACAGCAGCACCATCGATGGTCAGTGGTGGGTGTTCAGTGTGGCTTTTCCTGAAGTCAACCACAATCGCTTTTGTTTTGCTGACATTCAGCAGGAGGTTGTTGTCTCTGCACCACGTGGTCAAAAGGTTGACCTTCTTCCTGTAGTGGGTCTCATCGTTCTTGGTGATGAGACCCACCAGAGTTGTGTCGTCCGCAAACTTCACCATGTGATTGGTACTGTGGGTTGTTGTGCAGTCGTGAGTCAGCAGGGTGAAGAGCAGGGGACTGAGCACACAGCCTTGAGGGGCCTCTGTGCTGAGTGTGATGCTGCTCGAGATGTTGTTGCCGACTCGTACTGCTTGGGGTCGCTCGCTGAGAAAGTCCAACACCCAATTGCAAAGGGAGGTGTTGAGCCCCAGCTGGTCCAGTTTACAGATGAGTTGTTGTGGGATTATTGTGTTAAAAGCTGAACTAAAGTCTATGAAAAGCATTCTCACATGTGAGTCTGCTTTTTCCAGGTGGGTGAGGGCTGGGTGGAGAGCAGAGCAGATTGTGTCCTCTGTGGAACGTTTGGCCCGATATGCGAACTGAAAGGGGTCCAGGGTGGGGGGGAGGATGGACTTGATGTGAGACATGACTAGCCGTTCAAAGTTCATTATGATGGGGGTCAGTGCCACAGGGCGATAGTCGTTGAAGCAGGATGGAGCCGGTTTCTTTGGCACAGGTATGATGATGGAGGTCTTGAAATGTGATGGAACAGCAGCTTGACTCAGAGAAGTGTTGAAGATATCCGTGAAGATATCCTTAAGCTCCTCTGCGCAGTCCCTCAGTACACGGCCTGGAATGTTGTCAGGGCCTGTTGCTTTTCGGGGGTTGATAGTGGAGAGTGCTCTCTTCACATTTGCGGCAGACAGGCACAGGGCCTGGTCGTGGGGGGGGGGGGGGTGGAGTTTTCTGTGGGCTTGTGTGATTTGTTGCTTCGAACCGTGCAAAGAAGCTGTTGAGGTCGTTGAGCAGAGAGATGTTGTCGTCGCAGGTCTGTGATGCAGGCTTGTAGTCCGTTATGGACTGGATGCCCTGCCACAGGCTGCGCGTGTCTCTGCTGTCTTTGAAGTGGCTGGTTATTTTTTTGGAGTAGTCCTGTTTTGCTCTTCTGATGCCACGGGACAGGCTGGCTCTCGCTGTTCTCAGGCCAGTTCTATCCCCGGCTCTGAAGGCTTTGTCTCTGGCCCAGCTCCTGTCAGCCATGGCTTCTTGTTAGCCCGAGTGATGATGGTCTTTGTGTGGGTCACAAAATCTGTGAATTTGCGGATGTAAGAGCAGACAGTGTCTGTAAGCGCCTCATTGTCTATGTGGTTGTTGTGTGTAGCTGCTTGCTTGAACATGTCCCAGTCTGTTGTCGCAAGACAGTCCTGAAGAGCACACATTGATCCATCCGGCCACACTGAAATCTCTTTCTGAACCGGTTTTTTCCACTTTCACCCTGGGCCTGTATGCTGGCATTAGCATAACAGTGATGTGGTCAGAAAGTCCGATGTGGGGGAGGGGGGAGGCCTTGTATGCTCCTTTGTGTGAGGTGTAGACCAAGTCCAAGGTGTTTTTCTCCCTTGTTGGGAAATTAACATGCTGATGGAGTTTGGTAGTACAGTTTTAAGATTAGCATGATTAAAATCTCCGGCGACGATAATGAATCCATCTGGGTGTGCTGTCTGTTGTTCGCTGATGTCATGATATAGTTCACAAAGTGCCGCATTCCTGTCACTGCTGCTGGAGGTTGGAGGGATATATACCGCGATTAGCAAGACCGCAGTAAATTCCCTCGGCAGATAGAAAGGACGGCACTTTATGATCATGAACTCCGCCAGTGGTGAGCAATGTCTGCATACTACCACAGCGTCCTGGCACCACGCATCCCGTATGTAAACACAAACTCCTCCACCGCGTTGTTTACCTCCGTTAACGTGGGCTCTGTCCGCTCGATAGCATGTTAGCTGCTCAAGATGTACAGCGGAGTCGGGGATGTTGTCATTTAGCCATGTTTCAGTGAAAACAAGCACACAGCAGTTACTCACTGTCCGATTCGCTGATCTCAGTAGTCGTATGTGGTCCATTTTGTTGTCCAAGGATCGTACGTTAGCCATGATGATGGGATGGTACGGCTGGGCGAGTTGGGCTAGCCGCTAGCCTGGTTCGGATACCTCCGCACTTGCCCCTCTTCTGCTTCCTCGCACACCGTTTCCGACGTCTTGTAATCGGGGCTGTAGTCGCAGTCGGGTCCGGTCGGATCCGCAGTTGGGTCCGGGTCAGGTCTGGTGTAATCACGGGCTGGCGAAGTAATCCCAGCTCCTTGATGGTTGTCTCTGTTGTAGTATCCAACACGTTGTTAATCTTGCTCTTGCAGATGTCTAGCAGAGCCTGTTGACTGTATTTGTAATCCGATGCATACAGACGAGACGAACACGACAAACTTTCGGACAAACACTTATTAAATAAACAAAACACCGCATTTTCGGAAGCGTGAGTGGCCGCTGCGTCTACACGCGCCGCTATCTTGAGACCTTTATTTAAAAACGAGGAAGATGTTGTCACAGTGGACAAAACAGATGAGGTGGAGGATCAAAAAGTCTCTCCCCAGTTTCGTTTCATATGTTGACGTAGAGCCTTATGCTGTTAGCCGTTTACAACATAATTAAATATAACATTAAATATACCCACATTATGCGTTAAGACAAGCCCCATATGTTGACGTTTAAACCTTTTACAACATTATTAAATATTACGTTAAATAAACCTACATTATGCGTTAAGACAAGCCAGAGCCTTATGCTGTAAACCGTTTTGTTGTCTGAGCATGCGCGATTATGTTGAGCCTTATGCCGTAAACCGTTTGTGTCTGAGCATGCGCAATGTGAGGGACTACCATCCGCCAAAGGACTACCGTCGGTAGCAACACTGCCGTTGCTCTTCTACATCCTGAATGTGACTGTCAAGCTCGTGGGAGCAACTTCTAGATCACAACACAAAAATCTACGCAAAATTGAGAAAGAAGATTTTCACACAGTATTTTAATTCCCGATTTCTATGTTTAAGCACATCAAAGAAAATCAGATAACGGGTCGTTTTTTTCGTTTTCCGTTTTTTATTATCAAAGCAAAAAACGGAAAATGGGTCGTTTCCCGTTTTTGTTTTTTTTCATTTAAAAACGAAAATCCATTGGCCGCAAAGTACACGGACCTGTTTGCCCCCCCTTCGAGGTTTTTTGTCAGATCAGCAAGACTAAATAGGTTCTACGCATGCGCTCAACCCAGTTTGTGAGGGATTGCGCAATCTGAGATGAGGCACAGCTCGTCGCTGCCTAACCATCTCACTGTCTCTTGTCTGTTTGAACAGGACATGCGCAAATTCAGCGATTTTAATTTAAATATTAATATTTATTTTAACGCTATTTGTTTTTTTACTTTCATGATGACAGGTGAGGCTCTGCCTCCACTGACCGCACGTCCGTGCTCTCGCATAGAAATGTGAGCGGGGAGCCAAGCTGTTGCTTCACTGAATAGGCCTATATGCTTAACCATGCTTAATTTGTTATTTGAAGTCATGAAAGGTGTAGAGTAGCATGTAAGCGAAATACACTGGAAAAATAGATTATTTGAAAACAAGTCAGTTCTCAATGTGACAAAAACATGCTTGTTCAATCCACCACAGTATGTGAAGTCCTGGCTGGTGAAGCACAGGAGAGCCATGAACCCCAGAACACGCCCCTGCAAGGCAGGTTTCTCCAATGGTTAATGAACAGGGGAAGTGTTTAATTGCAGCATGGTTTCTTTTTATATTAAACTTTTCAGGTGTATCACCCTGGGCCTGTTTCCAGAGGCCTTCATTTTTTTTTTTAGGTCCTTTCTTTTGTCTCCCCCACCACCCCCTTCATTTTTGTGAGGCCTACACATACTTTTCTTTACTGTTTCCTTGAAATTTAATAAACTACACACTCATCTATTCACTGTCATTGATTTAATATGACTTTAACTGATATCATAATGGAATATAGCCAGGACAGCCTTACAGAGTCGCAACGCTTTGTGTTGCGTTGCTTCGCGTCGTGTTGCTTCACGTCGTGTTGCATCACGTCGTGTTGCATCGCGTCGTGTTGCATCGCTTCGTGTTGCATCGCGTCGAGGTCTGTCTGATCACAAAATTCATAGTTTACCCACCTCTCATTTTACCACTACAGCACTGATCATGACCCACTAGTGATCACTGAATTACCATCCCCTTATCATATGAATAGCTGTCATTTGCTAATGGGTGGGTCGTAGGATTTGAAACCTCACTCAGAGACTGAAATGTGCAAGGGATTAGTTATATTCTCCTTACAAAGTGATTATTTATATTTTAGTTTCAAACTGTATATATTTTAAAGGTAAAGGGTTCAAGGTTGCTGTGGGTGTTCTTTTTATGTCTCTAGGACAAAAACTCGTGGAGCTTTAACAACAAGAGCAGTGGGAAAGGGCCTCTTAAGAGTTAAGGTTTCTTCCTGATTAACAGGGAGTTTTTCCTTGCCCCTGTTGCCTTTGTGCTTGCTCTAAGGGGGCTCAGGACCATTTTAATGTTTTGGCGCAAAATTGAATTGAATTGAATTGGAAAGCCTGTGTGCGTGTGTATGTGTCTCTGAGTGTGTGTGTGTGTGTGTGTGTGTGTGTGTGTGTGTGTGTACTGTATGTGTGTGTGTTTGTGTGTGTGTATGTGTGTGTGTGTAAGTAGTGTAAGTTTGGATATTCCCCTTCTTCATCTCATCATAAACATGAGGTTTTCTCTGTAGACTCCATAATCAGCTGCCTAGCACAACCAGAGCAGGGGCGTCCCTCTCTACCTTTAAGAAGCTCTTAAAGACATGGACGGATTAAGAAACCACGGGCCCCTGGGCCTGGACATGCTAACAAAATTGTGCGCCCGCAAAACACACACGCACACACAAACACGACCGATGTGTTGGATTTTACGGTCGAATTAGATACTTTGGCTAATGTATTGGGGAAAGTAAACAGGTCAAAGTTTACTCTGTAAACTCCAACATCCAGTGATTCTTTTCCAAATTGAAAACTGATTAAGACCTACCTGAGGGGCAGCATGGGGTAGGAGAGGCTGAATGGGCTGGCTATCCTGTCCATTGAAAAATCAAATCATACATCACCACTTTTATGTTTGAAAGGCGTCGTTCGGCAGGTGTAGCCTACTGTGCCTGCTTGTAGGTCTTGACTTTCAGATTCTGCGCCTAAACTAGCTATATCGTATCGTCTCATCACATGATCAAATAGAGACTTGACATTGGACAACAAGATACATATTACCCAGCATTCATCATTGCATATCTGTATATGACAAAAATAACAAAGAAAATAAGAAATTATTAATTTAATTGAATCGGCTTTTTAATAGTTTCTATAGTGTATGTACGATAAGCATATAATTTTTTTAAAGATTGCTACTGACGATTTCCCCCTAAAAATGATGAAAACCATGACAGAGACAGGTTTGCCATTTTGAGGGGATATATAGCATAAGGTATCCTTGGCAGTCCCAAAAAAGTCATGCGTGATCACTGTCACATTAATCCAGCTTTTTCTAACACAGCACAGGTACACTCAATTAAAGCCATTAGCAAATGAATAAAATACACCTTTTTCAACCACAAATAAGAGATACATAACAGCGACTTTACGCAGAGGCTCTGGCCTAGGGGCCCCTGAGCTCATGGGCCCCGTTCGTTAATCCATCCCTGCTTGAAGACCCAACTCTTCAGAGAGCACCTCCCTTCCTAACTTGCACTTCTACTAGTACTCAACTTGCACTTACAGCAGTTACATTTCTGCACTTTTTTCTATTTCTTATGTAAATAGTATTTATTGTTACACTAGGTCTCTATTGCTCATAGCTTGACTGTTCTCTCCCTTGTATGTCGCTTTGGATAAAAGGGTCTGTTAAATGACTGAATGTAAATGTAATAATCATATGTTGGTGTCAGAGAAAGATAAAGCATGGACCCTACCTGCAGGAATGTGATGTCATCAGCTCCCATCTCCTCCTCTATGGCTCTGATTGTGTCTGAAAGAGATGAGATCTCTCTGCTCATCTTCTCAATCTTCTCCTTCATCATCTGACTCTTCTGCTCCTCTTCCTCCCTCAGTGCAGCTAACCTGGCTGCCTCTTTATCTCGTAGAAACTGGTGAAGCTTCTCAAACTCCTCCTTGATCTGCCTCTCTGTGTGTTGGGCCTGGACCTGTAATACCACATGTCATCACACAAATGTGTTAGTTTATATATGATATTAGTTTCTGTTATATGTAGTGTTGTTTTAAAAGAAACAATCCATAACTCTTACTCTATGTGTTGGGCAGTTTCATCACTAGTTGCTTTAACTTGTTTAAAGTTGTCCAGCTTCTTCTGTAAGGGCTGCAGTTTGATCTTTTAGTTCTTCCTGGTATGAATAAACATATTATTAAGGTAATAAAAACAATAACTGTCAACATTTCTCTCTCTGTGTGCGTGCGTGCCTCCGTGCGTGGCATTCTAGACAAGATAATAACTGTAATTGTAACAGGTGTTTTGTACAGTAAGTACAGACTAATGGAGAGGAGGTCAATGCAAGAAGGTTCAACGGTAGAGAAGAAAGATGAGATAAGGGACATGATACATCCCAACACACCTTGCTCTCACAGCGGTGGTGATGTTGAATTTTGCCATGATTATGGTCTTGTATTCTTCATAAGCGTTCATGTTCATCTCCTGCTCGCCAGCGGAGAAAAAAAGAGCCCTTTTCTTTGAGTTTAGAACCATTATACCGTTAGAAAATCATGGTTTTGGTGATCGACCTTTCCTGCCTTTTGAAGTAGGACGTGCACGCGCAAATGCCATGATAACTTTAGCCTGGTTGAAATTAACCACATGATTTGGATGCGGATCAGCCGTTAACGAACCGATATTTGCTGTTCTCAATCAGCTCGCTAATTGGGCTAAATGGCCAATTGATTAACTTAGCTTCAACCCTACGACGAACGGGCCACAGGCAGCATTTCACAGAGCAAGCACAAACACAGAAAGACACCACAAATCAAATTACTCCAAAACAGTACTATAATGCTTGTGAGTCTAGCTTATTCACACACACATTTACAATTGAATCACTACTTTGCATATTACATAAATAAGATATATTTTGCCACAAAGCACAGATGTATTGAGCTTTCTGCACCACAGCGCCATCTGGAACTGGTGGGGCAGTGCCCATGTGCCCCTAATGTAGAAACGCCACTGTCGTTGACAATAAAAAATTGATGACCACTAATCTTACCTTTCGCTCAAGTGCTGGTTCTCTCAGACTTCTCTCCAGTTGGAAAGTCTCACACAGGTTCTTTAGAATCCGGTTGAGAGGATAGATCTCCTTTGAGCACCTTCTCCTGCAGATTGGACATTCCCTGGATCCTTTGGTTTCCCAGAACTTCTGCAGGCAGGTGTTACAGATGCTGTGAGTACAGGTCAGAAGAACAGGATCCTTGTAGATGTCACGGCACACAGGACAGGAGAAATCCTCTTCTGAAAAGGACTTGGATGCCATTTTGTCTGGTAGTTGCAGTTGCTCTACAGTTATGTCCGACAGTCTGTGCTTTCAACTTTCAATTGTCTGAAAACTTGCGTCAGCCTGAACCAGAAAATGTACTGAAATTAACAAGACAAGAGCTGCACAGCTACTGTTTCCTGTTTATGATCCTTTCTCATACACAGAGGTAGTCAACACGGTGCCCACGGGCACCTGGTCGCCAGCAGGGACCACGTCAGTCGCCCGCAAGGCATGTTCTAAAAATAGCACTAGTCACCATGGAGCTCTGTCTAAAACGTTTAGCTGCTGTTCTTTTTTAATCAAAAACGCTTGCATTAATGTAATTAACACTGGCATGTGATCAGACAGTCTCTTCACATGTAATTATTATTATTATTATTATTATTATTATTATTAATAATAAAAAAAGGTGATCTGTGCAACTTTGTTATTCAGGGAAGTTTGTATCAAACAAGTTGCCCTTCATACTACTGAGTACCCTTGAAGTAGCTCTCAGTTTCAACAAGGTTGGTGACCCCTGCTCAAACAGATAGCGCTCTGTTAGGACGGTGTGTCAAATGGAACTTAACCCCATCATGTCTGTCAACTTCACTTCCTCATTCACCTGAGGAGTTTCTGAGGGAGGGGCTCAGATGAAGTAATAAAGGCTTCTGGTTGGACAGTGCTGCAGCTGTTTCCTTGTTAGTACTAGTAGTGTAGTTAGTTAACCCTTTCTCTACATTCACCTCCTTGTGTTGTGGGACAAAACTGACCTCCCTGTTTACTGACCAAATGTATTTAATTAGGAGATTTTATTTCACATAGATAGACCTAAATCTCGACTAAATGGATTTTTCCATGACATTTGTTTTCAATGTGTCAGAAAGATGTAAGTTATATCTGATGCCATACCTCAACCCCCCCCCCCCCCCCCTCTCTCTCTCTCAGAAACACAAACAAAAAATACATTTAATTCACATTGAGTACAGTCACTTTAGGCTGCAAACATTGACAGGATAATTAATCAGATCCAAATAGCCTTTGGTCCTCTGATTTATTTATCCTTTGGTTGTTTATTTGATTTGTTCTCCTGAAGATTGGATGTCTTGGTTACAGTTTTAGATGTGTCATAACCATACATAGTGACACACATGAAGTGGAGCCCTGTACATCGAAGCTGACAACTAAATGATGCTCATATACAGTCGGCCTACAAGAAACAGAACTGATAGGTGAAAATTCACCCTAGTTACCTCAGGACTCCGGAGCTGCATATAAGTATATTTATTAGACAAATAACAATTGCAATCGGGCTCACTCCCAGCACAAGGCTGAAAGTGAAGCAATGATAAACACATCGCACAAGGTTTATATAGACAGAAGTTGAGCGTTCAGCAGAGAAAACCACGTGGTGGATTTCTCACGTCCGAGGCAAGGATGGAAGTTTTGCAAGGTTGGAAGAAGCACAGTTCGACCCTTCTTATCACTTCTGGTCTAAACATGCTCTTGTACATATGCAGACTAAGTGGCACCTAATATTCTAAGTTACACACACACACAGAAAAGCCATTTCATAAGCACATGATTCATACATTCTTAAGTAATTAACAGTGTTTGCAAATTATCTCCATCAATCCCTCCTTTTATCCGTTTCAATGGATAATTAAAAATCACAATCATAATCACAAATCATCTTTCTTAATTCGTCAATTATCAATTTCAATGGATAACCTCAAAATCATCACTCTGAGCTTCATCACATGGATTTTCGGAACAGAGATCATTACTGAGCATCACTACATATCATCATAAGTCAATCATTTAAAATGTCATCATATTTCTCATCACACATTTGTATACTTTGCATTTGTAGGCCAACATAGTGGATGTCGACTGTGTGTGTGTCATTAGCTCGCCTAGGCTTCAGATAACATTCGAACAAGGCCTCTTTGCTGTGTCCTTTAAGGCCCTGTTCCCCATCAGGCATCCGGCAGAACACACCGGACTAAATATTACTGGGCAGGAAAATGTAAACAGTCTCTTTGTGGAAAGTGTGTTTGGGCAGTCTGGTTTTCCCACCACGGATGATCTTTAGGTAGGCCCCATCGCAGACATTTGACCAAGATCCGTGCCTATTGTGATCAATATGTTAACAGTCCCAAAATGTAGAGCAGTACAGTTATTATCAAAAGTTCCACACATTGTTTCATTTTCCCCTTGTAACTCCCCATGACTTCACAGAGATAGGACCGCCCTGCCTTCCCAGTATCCACTAGGCTCTTTTACCCCACTGGACAGTGTTGTTTTCTTCACCAGGTTTGAGACGAAAAATTGCCTAACGCAATGAATCCCCTTTGTAGCTGGACTTCTGTCACAGTGGCCCGGCCTTGGAAAACTGTAGAGGAAGACAGCTCATGTCCTCTGTCTCTTTGTTTCTTACTCGTACTTAGATGTATCCAGGTGGCTCTCTCCGCTATTTTGACTGTGGTAGATGTTGACAGTAGCACTTTGTATGGTCTGTCCCACTTGGGCAAGTGGCAGTGTTATCTTTCGAGGCTGTTGATTAGGACCCAATCTCCTGACCCAACCTTGGTTTCAGCCTCACAGGTTCCTGCGGAGCACAGAGAGTTCTGAGAGCATTTTGCTAATTCACATTTTTGCCATATATTCTGCAAATGTATATTCAATCTCTTGTCTGATTCAGCAAATGGTTTGAGGGCTGAGGCAGTGTAGATTCTTCCATACATCATTTCAAACAGTGATAACAACATGCATGCTTAACATCACTAATTTCACTCTTGGATTCTCAATTAACTTTTAATAGTTTAGTTCATTCTTTACCAGTCCTGCTGACTGGGGGTTGTATGGACAGTGATTATCTATGGCTAGACAATATTTCTTTCTTTCGTTGGGAATTAACTCAATAAAATCAATAATGAATGATTAAACATCTTTCTCATGAAATATAAATAAGAAGTACAAATATATGCTTACTATCCCCACTTATTGAGGCATGTTTTCACCATGGCTCAATATTGCAGCATATCTTTTAGTATTGTGAGATCTAATTCTTCAATTGTGTATGTGTCAGATGGTTGTTGTAGTGTGGCCTGGTTAGTGGCCTTGTCTGCTTTGTGGTTTATTAAATGAAACCGGGTCTTTTGCATGTGTGTGCGCAATCAGTGCAATTAGTTCCGCTGCCTGTGCGGAATAGTGTGGAAGTAGTGGCTATGCGTTCAAGGTTTATTAGCTTGAACCATCAACAAACAATAGTTAAATCAGCTTCTGGAAAAGGCATATCTTGTAGGTCAGCTCTGGCTGCCATAGTTTTTATCTGTCCTCTGCCGTAAGTCAAAGTATAACTGGGTTAAATGTCACGCAGCGCTCAATATTGATATGAGGCTGAGTGCACAAAAAAAAAAAAGTAAGCATGTGGAACTTTCAGTGTAAGTGTCTGTTTAGTACAATAGGAGCAGAGGCCTGCACCGCCAAGGCTGCAGCCACTACTGCTTATAAACATTCAGACATTGCTTGGGCTACTGGATCTAGCCGTGTTGACTAGTATGCCACTGGTATCAACTTTAAGTCCCCACTTATGCATTAACACAGATGTTATATAACCTTTGTTACAGTCTACAATTTGTACGAATGGCTTTGTCATGGCATGGATGTGCTAGGACAGCAGAACTGACCAACAGTTGTTTTATCTGTTCAAATGCCTGCTTTCCATCTTCAGGCCTTTTAATAATATCTTCTGCTGACCTGGGCTGAGAATAAAGTAAACTCTGCAACATTTGTGTTTCTAACACGTGGTTAGGAATTCATTATCTACAGAAGTTAGTCGTTCTCAGAAAATACATAATTTATTTCTTTGTCTGTGGCTGAGGTGCTTTTTAAGATAGCTTTACTTTAGTGGACCACAGCTGCTAATGTTGTGGCCTTGTTTCTGCTAAAAATCTTAACAACGCCAGGGTATGTTGTTTACAGGTCTTCTTATCTGGAGGAACAGCACTAGATGTTCAACAACAATTGACTGTCCCTCGAACTGTAGCTAAGTTTGAGCTCATGGCTTGTGAGAATACAGTCTTTTGAGCCAGCACTCAGCCCCCACCCATCCTGTCCAATGTATCAGTCTAGGTCAATGTAGTTAGTGTGACAGGATTATATTTCTCTTAAAATCTTTTTTGGGCTAAACAGTGTATATTATATACATAATAATATTTTGGGACATCATTGTTTAATTTATTCTAAAACCCATGTATTGTTGGAACAATTCTAATGCCCAACCCACATCACATCTCTTCCTAATAAGTTTGTAGGGCATGTTTTTGAAACATAATCTGTATTTTTAAATATCTCTCCTGTTTCAGACTCTGCTTTTAGATGTCTCTTTCTTCTTACAACCTTACTGTTCTGGGCATCTAATTCTCTGATTACTGCTCAGCAGGCACCAAAGTCACATAAAACAAAACAAAACAAAACAAAACAAAAATCATTGGCTTTCTTGCCACCATTAACGTTAGCTTTGCTCTGTTTGGCGCAACCAATAATGCAAAAACATTTTAAAATCTGTGTTTACAATTGTCTTCTTATTGTAGACATTTTAAACCACCTCTTATTGCCATTATCATGTGCGTCTTCTGATTTTGATGCACTTTTTCCCATTTGTAAGTTATTTTATGTATTTCTCTTAATACCTCTAACTGATCTTGAACCCTTTTAAATTACCTTTATCTTATTCTTCACAGTAGGGTTAGTTGTTTCTATTTTCAGACTCTCATAGTTTGTTCTTGAGATCGCAATGCTGAGTCAACCCCAGCCCGACCAGAGGTCCTCCGTCTCTCTCGTTTTGTGAGGAGGTTGAGGCCAGGGGATTTCCCTGGGGTGATCAGTCCCCTACTGGTTCCGGGTCAAGGCATCTCAGTAATGCGAAATCAGTCCTTTAATTACATAAATTCTGACTATAATTATCTGTGTTTTACCCATTGTAAAAAGTTTGTCTCAATCCCACAGAAAAATAACACACAGGAGTATCTCTGACTCTAGCAAATTCTTTCAGGAATATATCTAAAACAGTTAGTATCAACCCCACAGGTAAACACAAGGTAAGGGGGAATAGATAGACCTTTAAGAGACTTCTCCGGAGTCGTCTAGAAATAGGTCTAGAGAGTTTGTACAGGCTTCCAGTGGCCAAGGGGATATATCTCTCATTTACCCCGAAGAGTTTGTACAGGCTTCCAGTGGCCAAGGGGATATATCTCTCATTTACCCCGAAGAGTTTGCGGAGGACCCCCTACCACGCAGGTTTATCTCTCATTTACAACCGAAGAGTTTGCGGAGGACCCCCTACCACGCAGGTTTATCTCTCATTTACAACCGAAGAGTTTGCGGAGGACCCCCTACCACGCAGGTTTATCTCTCATTTACAACCTTTTAACACAGCTAGCAAATTCGTTCAACACACGAGGCAAGCAGGAATATCTCTAACAAGTTTGTAACCTTAAAGAATTCCTTCTCTACCCCGCGGAGAACAGGCAACACAGCCCCACTCGAAGACACGTGTACACAAAACCGAAACAAACAATAAACCAACAATATACTACCGTGCACTTACAACAAACAAACAATATACTCACAAACAGCTCGGAGTCCACACCCTACAGTCCAATTATTTTCCTTCACTCTCGGCTCTCCCCGCTGGCAGGCCCTGGCCTCCTTCCAATTCAAGTTGGAGGTCTTTAGAAAAACAGAGTCTCATACTCCTCCGTAAGGTTGAGGTCCTGATGATTAGCCCAGCGTGGAGAGCCGTTGAGGTTGTTGGAATCCCGGTCACGAGCCCCCAAATATGATAGGTGAAAATTCACCCTAGTTACCTCAGGACTCCGGAGCTGCATATAAGTATATTTATTAGACAAATAACAATTGCAATCGGGCTCACTCCCAGCACAAGGCTGAAAGTGAAGCAATGATAAACACATCGCACAAGGTTTATATAGACAGAAGTTGAGCGTTCAGCAGAGAAAACCACGTGGTGGAT
Organism: Clupea harengus; assembly: GCF_900700415.2. Lineage (NCBI taxonomy): Eukaryota > Metazoa > Chordata > Actinopteri > Clupeiformes > Clupeidae > Clupea > Clupea harengus. The sequence continues at coordinate 55,110 of NW_024879697.1, read as the reverse complement.
TTCTCACGTCCGAGGCAAGGATGGAAGTTTTGCAAGGTTGGAAGAAGCACAGTTCGACCCTTCTTATCACTTCTGGTCTAAACATGCTCTTGTACATATGCAGACCAAGT
>NW_024879697.1:0-50000 GCF_900700415.2 Clupea harengus | reverse complement strand
TCTCTCTCTCTCTCTCTCTCTCTCTCTCTCTCTCTCTGTCTCTCTCTCTGTCTCTCTCTCTCTCTGTGTTTCTGTCTCTGTCTCTCTCTCTCTCTCTCTCTCTCTCTCTCTCCCTCTAACACGCTCGCTCCTCCTCCTGCTCCTGTTCCTCCTGTTCCCCCGGTCTGCTCCTTCAGAGGTGGAGTCCCCCCCCCTGCTTGTGCCCCAGCTGCCCCTTCCCCACCGGCCCGGCCCCTCCGTCCTGGACGTGCCCGACGAGGAGGGAACCAACTTCAACAGCAACCACGTGCACCTGGTGGGACCCAATAACCGCGACACGCTTGGCCAGCAGGGCCAGCACATCTACACCGAGTACCAGAGCCTCGGCCCCAACGAGCAGGGCCAGGTCCTGGGGCCCCAGCAGCGTGAGCCTCTGGTCTACATCCCGCGCCCGGGGCCGGACGGGTCAGGGTGCCGGTGGGGAAGGTGAGCGAGGGGCCCCTGCCGGGCCTGGCGTTCGGTTTCCCCCGACAACGAGACGGGCTGGATGCCACAGGAGGCGCAGACGCACACCATCATCACCTGGAAACCGGTGGCGCAGACGGACGAGTACGTGGTGACCTGCAGCCCCCTGGTGGAGACCACTGAGAAGACCTTCCAGGTGAGGAGCCGCAGGAACACACACACACACACACACACACACACACACACACACACACACACACACACACACACACACACAGGTACACATGTACGGATAAGCAAGCAGACATCTGTAAACACGCATGCACACGCACACGCACACGTGCACACACACACACACACACACACACACACACACATACACCCTCACAGTGTCAGAGATCATGCTACCCGTACACACACACACTAGCAGAGGTCTGTAACACACACACACACACACACGCACGCACACACACACAGACACACTATGGAATTAGGTTTAATTTCATTCAATTTTATTCGAGTGTCCTGTTCTGCAGTCGCTGTAATTACTGGGTACAGTGGGTACATGTCTGGGTCCAGGGATAGTGGTGAAGCTTGTCTCTCCCCCGTAGATGCGTCTGCCCGGCTCCTCGAGCAGCGCCACCCTGATCGGCCTCACCCCTGGAGCCTCCTACAGTGTGCTGGTGGAGGCGCTGGACGGGGCGCAGAAGAACACGGTGCTGGAGAAGGTCATCACCGTCGGCAACACTGGTAAAGTCTCCTCAGGAGATCACAGGCATTTAGCATCTCTTCCCCTGTGTGCTGGTGTGTCATCATGAACACTCCAGGTCTTTTATTCCATGGATTCTGTTTTATGGGTTCATAGGTCAAACTCATCTGGGTTCTTTCTTATTGCATGCGTGCACGAGTTTGTTAGGTTGTGTATTATGATCTACATCACATTATCATTAATTCTATTTTAATATGGAAATTGAATGCATAGTATGGTGGCCCAGAGGTGCCAATAATTCTTCCTGTTGCTCCTGCTTTCCTGTAAACTCTCTTTTGTTTTTCCCCCCCCTTCAGTTCCAGGGGCGATCCCGGTGAGCAGGGACGCGTGCTACGACACGTTCACGGCCACGCACCACGAGGTGGGCGAGGAGTGGGAGCGCATGTCGGAGACGGGCTTCAAGCTGTGGTGCAGGTGCCTGGGCCTGGGCAGTGGCCATTTCAGATGCGATTCATCCAGTGAGTGAATGAATGAATGAACGACTGTGGGCTGGCCACCAACACGCCATGCTACCCGTGAAGTTAGCAGCCGACTCCGCAACGGGCCTATCCCTGCCATATCTGTGGCCTATCCCTGCCATATCTGTGGCCTATCCCTGCCATATCTGTGGCCTATCCCTGCCATATCTGTGCCCTATCCCTGCCATATCTAGGCCTATCCATGGGCCAGGACTAGAGCCAATGTGGAGTCTGCTGCTAACTGGGGTGCCATGCTTCTTAACCGCTCCAAACACACAAGCAGCCACAGCGCTACTCTAGCATGGGCAGAAAGGGAGAGACTGCAAATGCACTACAAATTATGTGCGCTAATGTGAATTAAGATTTGTAATTGATCAGGACTAGGAAAGTCTAGAATGCATAATGGAGGGTTAATAGTAGCCTAGTTACCAAAAAACACTTTCAATTACTACCATTCATTGAGCTGTTTGTAGATCTATAAAGGTCTGTTTGGTGAGTGCATGTAGTTCGTGTAGCTGCCCATGCTAGCTCCTCTGTGCCATGTTTGTACTATTGTGATCCTCAAACATGGCCGCCAGGGGGGATGTTGACCCTGGAGCGGATCTGCCCACGGGGCCACATCAGATCCGACCCCAGAGTCGCCTCCTGTCTGGGGAAAACACAGAGGAGGTCACACGCTCAACACCACCTTGATGAGTGAGGGAACACTTCCTGAGAGGGAAGGTCATGGGTCACCTGTCCCATGATTCTGTGTGACTGAGGGATGAATTGAGCAATCTCACCCCTTTTAACCCCCCCCCCCCCCCCCCCCCTCCCCTCTGCCTGAGGTCCAATCCAGGCACAACACCTCTACTCAGAAAATGAAAATGGAGGATTGACTTAAAGATGCCAAATATGTTTGTGTCCTGAAATGTTGTTGTTGTTGTCCAGTTTCTCTGTTGTTGTCCAGTGTGTTGTTGTAATGACCAATGCTCCTTTCATTCAACAGTCTACCTGAAGCCAAATGGCCAACTGGCTGGTAGTCCTCTCTAATCCATAATGGATGAAGGACTGGCCTTTAAACCTCTAACTCTCCCACCTCCTACTTTTACCCTCCCCCAAACAGAGTGGTGCCATGACAACGGGAATAACTACCGCATCGGTGAGAAGTGGGACCGCCACGCAGAGAACGGTCACATGATGAGCTGCACCTGCCTCGGCAACGGCAAAGGAGAGTTCAAGTGCGAGCCACGTAAGTCCCTAAACAGGAAGTGAAGGCGCTTTTAAGGGGAAGATGAGACAGGAAGTGACATCATATTTTACAAGATTACACATCACTGGAACATTATCTATCCTTAAATATGACATATTACACATCACTGAAACATTATCTATCCTTAAATATGACATTACCCATCACTGGAAAATTATATATCCTTAAATATGACGTATCACTGAGCTCACTTGTCCTCATAACTCTAGATGAGTCCACATGTTATGATGATGGGAAGATGTACCAGGTGGGAAACCAGTGGCAGAAGGAGTACCTGGGGGCCATTTGCACCTGTACCTGCCATGGAGGACAACAGGTGTGTGTGTGTGTGTGTGTGTGTGTGTGTGTGTGTGTGTGTGTGTGTGTTTGCACACATGTGTGCGTGTGTCTTTGTATGTGTGTCTGTGCCTTTGTGCTGTATGTGTCTACTAGTGCAGTGATTGACATGTTTAATGGGTGCTGCCCCCTACAGGGCTGGAGATGTGAGGACTGCCATCGCCCTGGTGCTGATGTAGATGCAGACCTGCTGCAGCCCATACACACAGACGCCTTCGACCGCTACAGAGAGAACGCCCTGCGCAAACTGGTGAGTGTCCAGCTCCCGGCGATTTTCCAGAACATTCCGCAAGCTAAACATTTGCAAATGTAACTCTAACTGGTTTTCCTCTTTCTCTCCCACAGAATATCCAGTGTCCTATTGAATGTCTGAGACCAGACCTGTTGGCAGACGCCCAAAGCCCAACTGAATAGGGTCCCTCTTCCTCCCTTGTTCTGCTAAGTTTGTGGTTAGCCTTTATGTGAAGGAAGTTTATCCCCCCCAACCCCCTAAAAAAAAGAACAACAACCCTATCCCAGCTCCCTAAAATGATACTGTCTCACCTTCACCTTCAAGAGAGAAACTGGAGGATTGTGAAACAAAATGTCCACCACTCTCTCTGTAGACCAGTTGTTGTGAAGGCTTGGTTGTTAGGACAGGCTGAGATTTTAGGGAGCTGAGACGGGACCTGTACAAAAACTGCACGTCTTCCTTACTGGTTCTGATTTTTGGTTTGGACCAGAACACCAGCACCATCTTTATCCTGCTGCACCTTGTTGTACACCTGCCTTTTGCAGTAAGACTCCCTACCACATCACATCCTATCCTGTTGCATCACTTCCTGTGTAAGAACTGTCTTATTCACTTTGCTGGGCTTCCCACTCACCCCCACCTTGCCCTCCAGCCCCGTCCACGGCCAATCGAGAAAGAGAATGCAAAGCTGACCTATGCAGTGAACCTTAGTGCCTTACAGTATTCCCTCTTTGAGGTTCGGTCCCTGAAGGACGTTTTCTACCCCCTTTGAGATGACGACTGAGAATGACACAGTGGAGAAGTGACGACGACTGGAAAAAGAAAATGGCTCAGTGTATTTAATAAAGATTAGTCACAGATCTCTTCATCCTCAGAGCGGACCCTACCTGCCTTTAGGACCCCCCTAATGCTCAGAGATCAGCATCCCCTTCATTTAGTAGACTTTAAGAAAAGAAATTGAGAATATTTTTCAAAATCAAGCACTGACTTTATATGATCGTCGCATTGCCTCATTGGCAGTTGTCGAGCCGGCATGGATTTCTGTAGAAATTGATTTGGCCATATTTTAACTGTCGTCCCTTTTTTATACCCGGCAACAGCAGAAAGCACTGTGGTTTTATTGATGGTTTCATTTAGTAGAAACACTTAACTGACATCGACTTGGTTTAGTGTTATTGTAATTTTTTTTGTCGTTAAAATTGATTTCATATTTTTATGTTTCTTTTTGGTTGGACTTGTTTTTATTTATCCCAATATATGTTAAGCATTTTTTGTTGGAATGCAAATCTTGGGGTGTACACTTTTTTTTGTTTTGAATTTTTTTATATTGTAGGTGCCAAAGTCTAAACTACTGTGGACTTAAAATCCTTTTTAATAAAGTTTTACAAAAAAATATATATGTTCTTGATGTGTTATTTTATTAATGTATTAATTATGTATAATTATTTCACTTTTACAACCTTACATATACAACATTAGCCAATAGTTATGATGTAGTTAACGATGGTAATTGGCTAATTTGACTGTTGCTACTTGACAAGCACAAAGTTTGACAGTTGTCCTGTGGGATCCAGTATGTTTTAAGTACAATTTTAACAGAGAAAAACTGTGGCTTTAACATTACCTTTACATTTTATCACATTTTCATCAGAATTTTTTAAACTTGTATTAAAAACCGTCATAGTATTGATATTCGTGGGGAGAGGATATCACCATATCTCACACTGGTCAGATCACACATAACCCATGGATCAGATACATAACACTCGCAAGTAGACCCGAATGGAGCTAAAAATAGAGCTGATGGAGTGTTGTTTAGAACAGGGGGGGATAACCTCTACAGAACTATACATTAAAATAGTGCTTAGCTAAAGAGTGCTGTCAACCGGGGTGATGAGGATCTTACAGCAGACTGAAATCTCAGCAAATCCCCAAAATATCTCATCTCATATCTCATGTTCTAATACCACAGATACATGGAGACTCTGTCAAGAGGATGGTTTTTGATAAGGAATAAGGTTTATTCTTTACAATGGTGCACACTCATGAAAGGCAATAAGGCAGGAGACCAGTACACAGGAAAACAGGTTCATCAAAAGGCTCAGTTATATTCAGTAAAGGGAGAGGCAGACACAGGTGAGTATCAAGACTACCAGGGATGCTCAGCCAGGAAGTAGACTTGAATAGTGGTATCATAACAGGTGACACAGGTACTTATTCAGTGACTTACTGAGTCCATAATGGCTTTCAGGTGTGTGATGATGTGGGTGGAGTCAGTGATCAGAAACTGGGAGGTGTGGAATGGTGAGTGTGTAGAGGGCGATGCCTATGTCACCAGCTTTCATTAGACAGTTATGGAATATTCTAGATTACAGATATTAATGACATGTCACAGATGTCATAGATTATAAATGTATTTAATGCGAACAGGACAAACATCTAATAACCTAACTATTTATTTTGATCTGAAACATAATCATTAATCCAAACATCATAATCAACTCATTCCCAGAGCAGTTTAGGCATGAAGATATCAGGTTATTAGGGAACAGGTGTGTGTGTAGAGATTCTGAAAATCAGCAAAATCATGAAAAGTAAGGAGAAAATTCTATCCCATCTCCTCCATATCTGAGGAACTGAGGATGAGTTTTGGGTGTGCAGTGTTGGGATCCAGAGTCACAGGAGCTACAGAGAAAGATAGAGACACACAAGAGAATCCAGTTGAAGTTCCAGTAAGATAATGATAATGATAATGATGGTTGTGATTATCATCAGTCTTCAATACAAAACTGAAACACACTGATAAAACCAAATACTGCTGTTTTCCTGTTTGTGTCACCTTTGAACTGAAGTGATTTATATAACTTACATTATTTTATTTTAAACTCTGTATTCTGCCCTTTGACAACAGGTTTATTCGCATTCAAATGGCCAGTGTGAGCAGCAAAGCCTTCCTGCATCTGCCTTCACATCTCTCACACATATATGGCTAACTCCCCCCTAGGTAGAGCCCAACTGTCACTAAACCTTAGAGAGCAGATTCATGTGGAGCCCACAGAGACGTGATGGTGAGGAGGCAGAGAGGAGGAGAACACTGAGCAGAAATGAGGAGGTGTGTGTGTGTGTGTGTGTGTTCGTGTGTGTGTGTTCGTGTGTGTGTGTGTGTGTGTGTGTGTGTGTGTGTGTGTGTGTGTGTGTGTGTGTTCGTGTGTTCGTGTGTGTGTGTGTGAGTGTGTGTGTGTGTGTGAGAGAGAGAGTGTGTGCGTGAGTGTGATCACCAGTAGCAGTACTCACTTTATTGAACAATCTCTTGCATCTTCTCCCAGACTCTGAACTTCATTGATTCATTCACAGCTAGGAGCCACATTATTCTCACAGTGCTTGTGCACATTCATCTTACAGGCTGCCACATGGAGAGAGAGAGAGACAGAGAGAGATAGAGAGAGACAGAGAGAGAGACAGAGACAGAGAGAGAGAAAAAGAGAGAGAAAGAGACATGGAGAGAGATTAGGAGGAAAGGGGAAACATGAGTCAATAAATAAACCGTTGTATGGCCTTTGGCAGAATGGCCGTGCTGCTCCCATGTGTAATACTATGTCACCAACTTATATGGTGTGCAAACAGATCTGAGAGATATTGAAAGATGTGTTACTCTAGGCGCTGGCCAGTATGAAGAGGAGAACGGGTCTCACCTTTGCACTGAAGGCCCTGGCGCATGAGATGTGTTACTCTAGGGGGTGGCCAGTATGAAGAGGGGAACGGGTCTCACCTTTGCACTGAAGGCCCTGACGCATGAAGCCCCACAGCATGGAGCTGCAGTGGTTGCAGAAGGTGGGAACTTTGTAGCTGCGGATTTCGAACTTGTGTGGCATGTTCTCACTGAACCGCTGGGAGCCCGCCTAGACACACACACACACACACACACAAGGTTGTCTGATTTGTGTGTCTGAGACTGGGTGATGACCAAAGTGGAGTATGTCACTGTTGCTAGGTAGGATGCTGTCTGTGTGTGTGTCATGCAACGTGGAATTGCTGTGTGTTAAATGACATAGAAAAAGCATATGTATGATGTTCTAGGAGTGTGTGATGCTATATGTATGATGTTCTAGGAGTGTGTGATGCTGTGGGTTTGTTTTGCGTGTGTATAGTGCAGTGAATGCAGCCCTATTTCACACATGCCAGCCAAGATGAACCAGTTCATGGAGATACTGTATGTGTGGATGTACAATAGGCACTGTAGAAGACTCCGTTGACGATTAAAAGTACATGAATGTCCGTTGCGTCGCAGTAGGATGCAGTGAGGACGCGCTTAGGGATGGGTATCTTTTTTTTTTTTTTTGATACCGGTGCTTTTTCAATACCGGTTTCATTTATTTAATGAAATTTCACCATTTTTTCTGATTTGTTTTATACCTATCTTTTCTATCTTGTTTATACCTAATATGGTTATTTGAACACACTGAGTACGTGAACTTGTACTGCCCCTTGAAGAGACTAGCTGGCATCTCCGTTTAGTCTTCAGTCTGTGGTTGCTGATCTGCTTTTGACTCTCGCCTTCTCTCCCCCCTTTACAGGCAATTGTTTTGTTGCATTTGCTGCATATGTCACGTTGTTTGAATCTTTTTGTGCGAAATACAGCCACACTTTTGACCGTTTACCTTTCGGCATTTTCTCTGTTAAATTGATGGCAAGCTCTGTTTGTGCTTGCTCTGTGAAATGCTGCCTGCTCAGTTTTAAATGTGCCCCTCGAAATCTGCCTAGCAACCAGTGACCAAGAAAAAAGAATTCATACAGATCGTACTCGTGACGTGACTGCTCGTTAGCTATTGCTAGTTTTCTACTGTTTTGGAACCAGCCTCCGTGTTTCATGTTGCAGCCAACATTTTACGTTTTGTTCATTTAGCTCCATGATTTGTTGCTGTTATTTATTTCAATTGGCTTAGGCACCAAAAGGAAGCACCGAAATCTGCGTTGCATTTCGGTCCGGGTAGGTACCGGTTGTATAGGAACCGGTGCCATATTGGAACCGGTTCTCGGTACCCAACCCTAGTCATCACAGGGTGCAATTGTGTGTTAATAGTAATACCGTCTTCCCGAGGGCCACCAAGACAACATTGGTACTATGACAACAGCACCAGTATGTTGGTAATCACACCCGATTGGACAGGCATCAACCATTCGACACAAAGGCAGATCAATTAAGTTGAACACATAGGGGGGCGCCACACAAAGTGTAGGGTCCACCACAGTTGTCAAAATAAAGATCGACAGGGGAGTTCTGGTGACGTCACAAACCCAATGGCCGCTTGAAAGAAGAGCTTCCGTGTCCCAAATCTAAATCCACATTATTTAAAATACAGTCCCCTTATTTTTGCTAAACCGAACAATAGTACCATCATGACACATAATCAACGCAAAGTAAGAACAACAAAAACAACAGACGGTGGAGAAAAATCTAGGTATTTCGAAGGAGAATGCAGTGCAGTGCAGTGCCACAAGGGGGCTTTCCACCCCTCTGCATGATTCCAATCATTTTGACCATTTTTATAATCATAATCGCTGAATTCGCTGAATTTGCGCATGTCCTATTCAAATAGACGGGAGAAAACAAGGGACGTGCGGTCAGGTGAGGCACTGTTGGCGGGGAAAACATATTTCCTAAAGAATCCGTGTTGAAACCGGAAGTCGTCACTTTACTCCGTTTGATTAGGACCTTTACTTTTTAGTTGAGAAGTTGTGTTGATCGCCTGACATTCAAACGATCGGTTTTCTTTAAATTATTATTATTTTTGTGAAGTTATACGGCTTATGTGAATAAAGCTATCTACACGACTTTTTATATGTCTACATTGACTCGGTTAGTTGTTCATGTGGTACACGAATGTTGCAGAGTATTGTAGGTCTTAACTGAAGCTTTCCATTATTGTTAGGTTGCTGCTAATGCTTAGACCAACAATCCATAGGAACACATAGTAGCTAGCTAGCCTCGCTGCTAATAAGTATAACGTTAGCATGCTGATATGAATTGACCCATGCTGCTAATGCTTAGACCAACAATCCATTGGAACACATAGTAGCTAGCTAGCCTCGCTGCTAATAAGTATAACGTTAGCATGCTGATATGAATTGACCCATTATAGTCAGGTGGCTTAATGCTCAATTGACTTGTTAACCGAACTTTTACAAAGTCATACAACTAAACACAAAAGTGACTTGTTAACCGAACTTTTACGAAGCTATATGACCAAACACAAAGCTAGCACTGTTAATTCCGGTTTGGCTAGCTAGGGCAATTAGCTCGCCTAAGATACTGTAATTTAAGCTAACCAATTACCTCATTTCCCCCAAAACTCATCGATTGTGTGTGTTTGTGATGTGTAACATATATCCTTTATCAGTCATTCGTTATTTACGTGTATTTACCGCTAGCGATTACACCACACAATTCTATTGCTAGCTAGCTAGGTAAATTAGCTTGCGTAAGATACTGTAATTTTAAGCTTCCCTATTACCTAATTATCACACAAAAACATCGATTACGTGTGTTTGTGATGTGTAACATATATCCTTAATCAGTCATTCAAGTTATTAACGTTTATTTACCGCTAGCGATTACAAGTGTAATTCAATCGCTATTAATGTTAATGTGACACAACATTAAAAGTCAGGCATCGACATGGTTCCTAAAGAATAAATCAAAGGTCCTTGTCCATTTCTGTTCAGGACATGTGACAAGTTTTATCCAACCAGAGACCGGAGTAAAGTGACAATATCCGGTTTCAACACGGATTCTTTAGGAAATACGTTTCCCCGCCGACAGGCACCATGTATTGAGTTAGTCTGGTCTATTCAATTTATAGTGGCATTATGCAGTAATTGTACATCAGGATTAGGGTTAGGATAAGCAGTTTTACCTTAAAATAGCAGCTTTAAAAAAATTGGGGCGCTACAATGACTTTTAATATGGAGAATCGCCTCTGTGCCATTGCCATACCAGGGTCCGTAGGCATATTACTGCTAAATGTAGGATTGCCTGAAGCCGACCGGTTTCTACTGTCTGCCGTACTAGTAAGTAGCTTATTTGCCGTCTTGCTTTGTCTTGTGTGTTGCACTTGCTTGATGTTTGACTGTGTTAGGACAGTTGTTGACTAACTAGTTTGTCATAATGTCAAAGTCAGCACATTTCAAGAGATTTCGTTAGTTTTAGCCGCTAGCATATCGTTAGCGATTAGCAATTGTTCCGTTATGCTACTTTAAAGAAAAAAAGTTCCTGAGCAAGCATGTCATACTGTCAGTGCAGGGTGGATTATGTTGTTTGGCTTTATAGTTTCTTCAAATTTGAACTTTTTAAAATAATGTAGTATTTCCTAATTCTAGTGGTTGGTTAGCTGGCGAACAGTCATGACAATGAACATATGTCATACAAAATTGCCTCACCAGAAATGTCGGGCTAAAATCGCCACTTCTATTCATACTAAAATCTAAGCATGTGCTTTTTTATGTGATGTCTCCTTTAGGATTTGTTTTTGGCGTTGATACAATCGTGAATAATTACTGTGGTTTATCAACTCTAAACTCTCCTGAGCAAGCTAGCGAGCTGTAGTTGATAGCACATCTAAATGAGACAGAAGGACAGCGATATTTGGAAAAGGCATTGATTATTGGCTGCGATCCATAATATATTAACTTCAACTTTATTTTGTCCGTTAAAGTCTGCAAAGCGTCTGCCCCAACATTCTTTTCCCGACATTTACCTTTATCTTGTACATAACATAATCCATCCCCATACACCGGAGATTTCAAGAGTAGGAATGCCTATCAATATGCAGTTGCAGGATGGGTGAGCGACACCAAGATAGGTTATCTGGACACAAAAAATATGTATGTGATCACAGGTCATGTAAGTAATTAAAACAGCGATTATCAACCGTGTTATTTTAGTAAAGGGCAAAACAGCTCGCTAGCTATTAGCACTCTAGCTTGCTCAGGAGAGTTTAGCTTTAATAAGACACAGTAATTATTCACGATTGTATCAACGTGCTAGATTTCACTTAACAGGTCAGTCATTCCCTAAATATTTTGGAATATAACGAAATTGTATATCTGTTTTTTTTTGGCGACAGTTGTCGCATTAGAGGTCCTCCTAACTCGTGGCTCAGTATGAGTTGTCAAGCGTCATTAACAATATGAAAACAATTGATGACCACTAATCTTACCTTACGCTCAAGTGCTGCTTCACTGGTAGGGCTGAAGTTGGATTCCATGTTGTCTGGTAGTTGCAAATGCTCTACAGTTATGCCTTACAGTTTCTGCTTGCGCTTTCAATTGTCTGAAAACTTGTATCAACCTAAACCAGAAAATGTTGAAATGGAACGAATCACGACTACAGCTACTGTTTCCTGTTTGTGATCCTTTCTCACACAGATAGCATATGCTCTGTTAGGACGATGGGTCAAATGGAACTGAACGGCAACATGTCTCTCAAATTCACTTCTTCCTTGAGGTGGGGAGTTTCTAAGGGGAGGAGTTCAGCTAAAGTCATAAAGGCTTCTGGTTGGACAGTACTGCTGATGTGTCCTCTCTCTCCCTCTCTCTCTTTCTCTCTCTATGTCACACACACACACACACAGAGAGAGAGAGAGAGACACACACACACACACACACACACAGACGAACACAAACAGTAATACACATGTTATGTGGTTAAAAAAGCTTTACATGTATTTCACATCAGGTTCAGTGTTTTTAGGTTGCAATCATTAACAGGAGAGTTAATCAGCTCCAATGGCCTTTCTCCCTCTGTTTTATTTTATACTTTGGTTGTTTATTTGCGTTTTTGTTTCAGTATGCCAAACAGCATTGCATGTGAAAACAATGTTAAAAGAGCAATTGGAGTTGTTGGCTAGCGAGCTAATGACTCCATACTCTCCCTCCTAATGGCAGTGGCAGTGTCCCCAGCACCTACGGGACTTTGTTCAGAATGTCAGTGTGGTTGGGGACAACTGACCCATCAGGTGGGGACTGTGTAGCATGCAGGGGGGGTAGCTTACTTCCATGTGTGTGAGTGTGTGTGTGATAGGACTGCTGATCCCATAATGCTGTGCGAATGTGTTACTGACATAGTAGATGTTTAATTATATTTCCTGCCCAGTGGCATAACGTAGTGTAATGTAATGACGTTATGTGTGATGTGTTAGGAATGTTTTGACATGACTCTTGTATTGGGGGAGGGATCTAAGGGGTGAGCTGGCGGTGTTAATTAATGGGCTACACCCGGTCATTGATGAGAGTGGAGGAGAGTGAACGTGGAACATAATCAGTGCTGAGACAACATGGATAAAGGAAGACCACAGCGAAAGGTGAGGCGTCTGGGAAGCGGTGCTAGATTGCTTACGTCGAGCTGCATTCAAGGTGTAGGGGTGGTTGCCGTTCGCATGCTGCTTAGGGCTGCCGGCGGTGAAGAGTGGGATACCTGTAGCTAAAGCTGGGGAAGAATTAGGAGTGCGTTGGCTGCTTCTCAGTTAGGGGTTTTCCGCTGGCGTTACTGGCTGAGACCTCACGAGTGCTGGATCGGTGGTTTCTGTCTCTCCCCTTACCGATCAGTGCCCAAGCTCAGACCCCGGGGGAGGGTCTTGTAACTCGGGAGAGTTTAAGTTTTAATCTCTATTCATTTGTGTGTGTGTGTGTGTGTGTGTGTGTGTGTGTGTGTGCGCGCGCGTGTATGAGTGTGTGTTTTAACCTGACGGCGTAGCCAGTTTATGATCTGAGGTGGGAGGGTTTAGAGACGGTGGCTTTGTGTGTAGCCCGGCTGGCGTCTTGGGTGTGCCTATTGCAGTGCCGTGGGAGTGTGTGCAGTGCCCTACAGCGGTGGTATGTGTTGGAACTTTATATTTATTGTGGTGTGTTGTATTGCTGTGTAACCCGCCTAGTTTAGGGCCTTGGGGTAGTCGTTCAGTCGAGTAGCACTGAGGCTTACTGACTTTTAGTAACCTGACCTGATCCGGCATTTCTGGTAGCCAGGGGCGTTTCTAGGATTAAAAGAAAGGGGGGCTTAGCCCCAAGGGGAGTGGCTTGTTTGTGCAAAGAGCGCGCTGCAATTTTTTGGGGGGCCCATTTGGGGCCGCGGATATCCATTGTTTCAGACAGTTCATAGATTCGTTCAATCAGAAAGAGTGTGATTTTGCTCTGTTGTTTTGCTTGCATTCTCTATATGATAACACAAGAGACAGAATTTCAAGGTCATAGTGAAATTTGACAACACAAATGTGAACTTTTCTCAAAGAGAGAAATAATTGTCCTGCTTGTAAAGGAAAGACGGATGAACTAGCTTTCCTATCCGCTCCCAAATACTAATTCTTGAGTTGTTTACTTGTTTTATTATGAGCAGAAGGGAATACGATTTTGATCAACATTTACATCTATTTGGTTGTCCCTGTAGTTTTTACATACCATTGATATTTTATGCTCATTTGGACACTATCACTGAGATAAAGATGAACTAGTTCAGTGTCAAATACCATTCAATGGGAAAAAAAACATGAATAACAAAATTTAAAAACACTTTTCAAGAACATCTTAATTATCAAATGATAAATATTGTATGATGGGCTGAAATGGAAGGCACCCAATGCATTCACTAAAATCAAGTCAAACTAGAATTCACTAGCATTAATTGATTATAAACAACAACATTCTATAGGGACTGATATTATTGTTTCGAAATACTAGAGAGATATATTAATGCAAAGAATAGACAGATGTCAATAGTTATTTCTTGTATTTTGAATTTGCCCGTTCACACTCGCTCACTGGAGACAGTTTCTAACAAATTAGCTAGATAGCTAGCTTAGTGTTAACATAGCCCACTACAATATTCCCTTAATTTACCTCAAGTAGGCTAAACCTACATTTAAGCAGGTAACAATCGTTAACAACTACAGATAGCCACATTCTGTAACTACCCGTACTTACAATTTCACTCCTTGCATCATTTACTTTGAGCTAAACTCCTTGGCTATAATCCTGGCTGTCGTTGAAGAGACGTTACTTGGCAGAGTGAGAAAGCCAGCGCAGCAGTCTCCGCAAGATCCCCGGGGTTTATATCGTTAAGTATGATGATAGGCTATTGGATTGTAATTTGAAGGGGGAGAAAACATACAAACCAGAACGCACGCACCTATGTAGCATGTTCGAGTTATAAATAACTTGTCCATGTGAGAAACAATAGTTTAATTCAATGACATCACCAAAATTAAAATAAATGGCACCAATAATGCCAAATAATTTGGGGGGGCTGAAGAACATTTTAGGGGGGCTTCAGCCCCCCTAAAATAGGCCTAACGACGCCCCTGCTGGTAGCCGTATGAATTTCTCATCAAAGAACCTGACTACAAATTAGGTTTATTACACTGGTGGCAGCGGTGGGATATTCTCTAATTTTCATAATTTAATTGACCTAGATACTGTTGTAACAATGTCAGACGGGGAAGAGAATGCGCCAGATAGGCTCGATGCTGTTAACGACGCAGGGAGAGCAAGGGAAGCTATAGCTACTGCTAGGCCGGTGTTCATGCCGGAGACATTCACTGGTGTAGGCCGTGAGTGGTCTGACTGGTCAGAGCAGTTCGATCTAGCGGCAGAGGTTAATAATTGGAATGAGCCCTTGAAGCTAAAATTCATGTCTCTACTACTTTCTGGGCGTGCCAGAGACATGTATAGTGGGTTGCCGAGTGATGCCAAAGAAAACTATGCATTGTTGAAAGCAGCTATGGCTAGATGTTTTGAGCCCTGTGACAGTGATGACTGGAGTAGGGCTAGCTTCACCGCCCGGCGCCGTATGCATAACGAGACAGCTAGGGAATTTGGCAATGCTTTACGGCGTCTTGCCACTAAAGCTTACCCCACAGCTGATAACTATATACGGGATATGTTGGCTAGAGATCAGTTTTTTTACCCATTTTTCTAGTGGTGAATTCCGGATTAGCCTGCGCAGTGCAAAACCTAAAACGTTAGAACAGGCTATTGATCTTGCCTCTGAGATGGAGCTTCTCAGGAATTTGGAGCAAACCCATCTGATGCCCGATGCTAAAGTTAGGGGAGTGGTGGAGCACAAACCGAAAAGTGATCAACAAATGGAAGTACTGCTAGGGATGGTGGAAGAATTGAGGCAGGAAGTAAAACATCTTCGTACAACAGTGACTAATATCCAACAGTCTAGTAAAAATGCCACTTCAACTATGTTTTCTAGGGAGTCAGGACGAGCTTCCCGGAACAATGTTGAACCACAAGGTCCCTTAACTCAAGCCAGGGGGGCGGGGGATGGCTGTTGGGAGTGTGGGTGTTCTAGACACATAAAACGAAACTGCCCATATTTGCAGGGAAACTACAGGGGGCAGGTATCGTAGGCCCACTGCCTGCCCCCAGGCGCATCAGTACATATGCGGCCTCTGCAAGCGACAATGGTGGCTCAGGATACATCACAGCAAGAATAGGTGCGTCAGACTCCCTTCTATTGGTAGATAGTGGGGCTACATTATCCGTCATCCCAAAACAACTTTGGCTCAAAATCACTAATGGGGGGTCGGAACTGTCTGGACATCATGGTGATGTTGCTGCAGCTAATGGGGGAGGATGAAGATTTTGGGGAAATGGCAAACAGTCTGCCAGTTTGATTCATTGGCGTTAATTGCTGAGTTTTTGGTGGCTGATGTGCCTTCCCAGGATATTCTCTTGGGTTTTGACTTTTTGAGTAAATATGGGGTGGTAGTGGATTTTGGTAAAAATGAGTGCCGAATAATGGGAAAATGTTTCCCCTGATCATTCCGGCAGACCTGGATAAGCCCCGGACAGTAATCATCCCCGAGGACACTGTTATTCCCCCACGTGGTGAGATAATCATTGCTGGCAAGGTGGAAAATTCCTTCGAACCCAGCTTTGAGGGTATGTTGGAACCATTAGACACATTTTCAAACCAATGTGATGTCATGATAGCTCGGGTGGTCTGTAGAGTGGAAATGGGGAGGCTACCTATAAGAGTGATTAATGTAACTAAGGATTCCATTACATTGAAGGGGGGGATGAGGGTGGCCACTTTACATACTGACATTGAGGTGGGCTGTAAGGGTGAGCATTTAGGTATGGGAGAGGATGAGGATTGCTCAAATGAGCCATGGACTGTTGACAAGCTTATAGCACATTTTGGGTTGCATCAGAAAAGTTTTGCTCCATCTGACTTAACAGATATCCGTGACTTGTTACAGAGAAATATGCCTGTGTTTAGTGAGGGGGAGGGTGACTTGGGGAGAACTCACCTGACGCTACACCAGATTGATACAGGGGATGCAAAGCCTGTGAAGTTGCCACCCCGCCGTGTTCCCATCCATCTACAGCAAGAGGTGACTGAACATTTAAAACAAATGCTGGCAAACGACATTATTCAGCCCTCTCATAGTCCTTGGGCAGCACCAGTGGTTTTGGTACGCAAGCGCGATGGCGGCCTCCGGTTTTGTGTTGACTATCGCAAATTAAATGATTTGACCCGGAAGGATGCCTATCCATTGCCACGTATTGATGATGCCCTTGACAGTTTGAATAAAGCTTGCTGGTTCTCAACACTTGATTTAGCCAGTGGTTACTGGCAAGTGGAGATGGATCCGAAAGATAAACAGAAGACCGCGTTTACCACACGGCAAGGCTTGTTTGAATTTAATGTACTCAGTTTTGGCCTTTGTAATAGTCCTAGTACATTTCAGCGACTGATGGATCTGGTGCTGGCAGATCTTCAGTGGACCACCTGTCTGGTGTACCTGGACGATATTATTATTTTTGGCCGTACATTTCAAGAGCATTTAGGCCGCCTGGACGAAGTTTTAACAAAACTACGTCAGGCTAACCTTAAAGTTAAGCCCACAAAGTGCAAGTTGTTTGCCAGTCAGGTACAGTATTTGGGGCATATCATTTCATGCAAGGGTGTGAAGGCAGATCCAGAAAAAGTAGAGGCGGTGCGTCAGTGGCCGGTGCCCAAGAATCAGACAGAGGTGAGGAGCTTTGTGGGCTTAGCCTCTTATTATAGGAGGTTTGTAAAGGGGTTTGCTGGGATGGCTCGCCCTCTGCACCAGCTCACAGAGAAAGGCAGGCGCTTTAAATGGACAGAGGTGTGTCAAACAGCCTTTGAACAACTGAAACTGAGTTTGATGTCAGCCCCAGTTCTCGCATACCCAGATCCCTCCAAAACATTTGTTCTCGATACGGATGCTAGCGATGCAGGTATTGGGGCTGTGTTGTCACAAGAAGAGGGAGGGTTTGAACAGGTGATCGCATACGCCAGTAGGGCTCTAACCAAACAGGAGAGAAAATATGCAACAACAAAGAAGGAGCTATTGAGTATGGTTACTTTCATAAAGCATTTTAAACACTATCTGCTGGGTAAGGAGTTTGTCCTACGGACAGATCATAACTCCTTGAGGTGGCTGCATAATTTCCAAGGGTTGGAGGGACAATTAGCCAGGTGGGTAGAGCAGCTTGCTAGCTTCCAGTATAAAATTGTACACCGTCCTGGACGAGGGCATACAAATGCAGATGCCCTCTCTAGGCTGCCTGCTTATCTGTCAACGCCAGTGGTCTCTCAGCCAGTCGTACAGACACAAGGGGGGCCAGTGATAGCGGCGGTACATAACATAACTCCTAATGCAAACACGGGGTGGGAAGGGGATGAATTGGCTCAGGCTCAGAGAGAGGATGCCGAGCTACAGAAGATCATTGCTGTAAAATCCGAGGGAACGAATTGTTTGCAACCACCGGCTGATCTGCAGAAGTATGTAGCTGTGTGGGCTCAGATACAAATGCAGGGCTCCCGATTGGTGAGGTTTCCCCCATCAAATTCAGATGCTGCAAACCAGGTCCAGATTGTTATTCCCAGTTCTATGGTGCCAAAAGTCTTAAGACAGTTGCATAACGATGCTACAGGTGGTCACCTGGGAATACAGAAATTACAAGCAAAAGTAAAAGATCGTTTCTATTGGATGGGCTGGTTTGGGGATGTGAAACAATGGTGTAGGGAGTGTAAAGATTGTGGGTCCCGAAAAGCTGCGGGAAAACAGTGGCGTGCACCACTTCAATCTGTGGTAACTTCTAGGCCCTATGAGCGTGTAGCATTGGACATCTTAGGACCTCTCCCTGGAACCCCCAGAGAAAACAAATACATTGTAGTTATTGGGGACTACTTCTCAAAATGGACGGAGGCGTTTCCTCTTCCTAATCAGGAAGCTGAAACGGTGGCAAAGTTGTTGGTTGAACAGTGGGTGTGCCGCTTTGGAGCCCCCCGCACAATTCATACTGATCAGGGCCGTAATTTTGAATCTAGGTTGTTTAAAGAAGTTTGCCAGTTGTTGAACATTCATAAGACCAGGACTACACCTTATCACCCTCAATCGGATGGAATGATTGAAAGGTTTAACAGAACACTGGGGTCAATGTTGTCGCTCTTTGTAGATGATAACCAATCTAACTGGGATATCCTGTTGCCTTATGTGATGATGGCTTATAGGAGTAGTGTTCACTCGAGTACAGGGTTCACACCATACAAAGTTCTTTTTGGGAAAGAGATAGTCCTGCCGGTGGACGTTATGCTTGACCTGGGTAATGGGGGAAAAAGGCTCTTCGGCTTCAGAATATGTGGCTAGATTGTTGGAGACACTGTCTACAGTGGTAGATGCGGTAAAAGGGCATCAGTTAAGAGCCTCCAGGAAGCAGAAGGAAGATTATGATTTTAGAGCACATTTCCAGTATTATTCAGAAGGGGAATTGGTGTGGGTCCGTGGAACAGCTAGGAAAAGGGGGCTTTGTCCAAAATTACAACGAAGGTTTAAGGGTCCTTATAAGATCATAGAAAGGATAACAGAAGTTCTGTATAGACTAAGGCCAGTGGAGGGGGGGACAGAAACAGTGGTGCACTTCAACAGACTCAAACCATGTCTTTCTTCTGTGACAGAGGCTACCAATCAAGGGGGTGCAGCGAGACCACTGACAGCTGCCATACCACCTAATGAGACCCGTCTGCGATCTCCATCCTCTATAATCGGTCGAGAGGGCGAGGCGGTAGTGCCAGGAGCCAGAGCCAGGGTGCCCCCAGCCAGACCTACAGGAGGATCAAGCCGTGACGCAGAAAGCTGTGCCATCTCGGTTGGATTACAACGGCAAGGGGACCGACCCGCTCAAACTACACAGCCCCAAGGTGGTCAAGAACCTTCACAAACGGGGGCCATGCAGATACCCACGGCTAACCAGATGGCGATGGAGGAGGAGACACGCCAGGACGCACCTTTACTCGAAGCGACACGCCAAGGGCGACCAAGGAGGCTGCCAGGATGGTCTCGGGACTATGAGATGTTTTGATTGAGACTCGAGGGCGAGTCTGCTTTATGGACGGGGGGAGTGTAATGTAATGACGTTATGTGTGATGTGTTAGGAATGTTTTGACATGACTCTTGTATTGGGGGAGGGATCTAAGGGGTGAGCTGGCGGTGTTAATTAATGGGCTACACCTGGTCATTGATGAGAGTGGAGGAGAGTGAACGTGGAACATAATCAGTGCTGAGACAACATGGATAAAGGAAGACCACAGCGAAAGGTGAGGCGTCTGGGAAGCGGTGCTAGATTGCTCACGTCGAGCTGCATTCAAGGTGTAGGGGTGGTTGCCGTTCGCATGCTGCTTAGGGCTGCCGGCGGTGAAGAGTGGGATACCTGTAGCTAAAGCTGGGGAAGAATTAGGAGTGCGTTGGCTGCTTCTCAGTTAGGGGTTTTCCGCTGGCGTTACTGGCTGAGACCTCACGAGTGCTGGATCGGTGGTTTCTGTCTCTCCCCTTACCGATCAGTGCCCAAGCTCAGACCCCGGGGGAGGGTCTTGTAACTCGGGAGAGTTAAGTTTTAATCTCTATTCATTTGTGTGTGTGTGTGTGTGTGTGTGTGTGTGTGTGTGTGTGTGTGCGCGCGCGCGCGTGTATGAGTGTGTGTTTTAACCTGACGGCGTAGCCAGTTTATGATCTGAGGTGGGAGGGTTTAGAGACGGTGGCTTTGTGTGTAGCCCGGCTGGCGTCTTGGGTGTGCCTATTGCAGTGCCGTGGGAGTGTGTGCAGTGCCCTACAGCGGTGGTGTGTGTTGGAACTTTATATTTATTGTGGTGTGTTGTATTGCTGTGTAACCCGCCTAGTTTAGGGCCTTGGGGTAGTCGTTCAGTCGAGTAGCACTGAGGCTTACTGACTTTTAGTAACCTGACCTGATCCGGCATTTCTGGTAGCCGTATGAATTGACTGAGTAACTTGTATAATAATAATAATAATAATAAAGACTGTTAACTATTTTTAAAGTCCGTGTACAGCCTCGTTCTGTGTGCATTCTCCCAACCGAAAGAACCTGACTACAAATTAGGTTTATTACAGTAGTAACGACGGGCCCAGGTGCAAGAAATTATGACGGCCCCCCTAGTGAACACAAAAAAAAAAAAATCGTAGCGTTCCCTACTTCCGCAACCGCGTCTAAAAAAACCTGCTAATCAAAGGTGTTTGTTATCGATATAAATAGTGTTGATTTAATCAACCTTACTTATTTCAGAAGCGATGGGTGTGTACACAATTAACTAAGTCTTGTTTGACTCTCAGCAGGAACATTTCTTACCGTAAAAATAGTTAGAAAGTAATAATAATAGCGACCATTATTTACCCAACTTGTAGCCTAGTAATCCTGCCCTACCATAATGTATGTAGGCTATAACTTGTCTTGAAATGTATATCTATCACAATAGCCGTACGTTACCTGTTGCATGGTTGCTGACACACCACTGAGGGCAGAAGCAGCGATGCTGATCCCTGCTGACTCCGTGGGCTCGCAACTAGTTGACGGGCTAGTTAAAAAGCTGAATTGGTTTAACTATAGCGTATTGTATTGTCACATGATCAAATAGAGACTTGACATTGGACAACAACATACATATTACCCAGCAATCATCATTGCTAATCACAAAAATACCAAAGAAAATAAGAACTTATTCATTTAATTGAATAGTTTTTTGATAGTTTATATAGTGTATGTAGGATAAGCATATGATTTTGTTATAAATTGCTACTTTTCCCGAAAAAATTATAACAACCATGAATGAGAAGTTTGCCTTTTCAAGTTTATATATATAGCATTTTACACTACAGCCTCATTATGAACAGCGCGTATTTGAACATAAGCATATCTGAGAAAATTTGACCCTATACTAAGGTTGGGCCCGTCAAGCGACGCCTGTCGGTGTGCTTGGAAAGAGGGGGCCCGTCGGGCGACGCGGGTAAATCTTTGGGCCCGGCTTCGCCCACCCCACGGGCCCAGGTGCAGCCGCACTTGCTGCACCCCCTATAGTTACGCCCCTGTTCCTGCCTGTTGTGCGTCTATCAATAATTGGCTCTATGCCAATGACACCTTCTTCTACGATTTCTTCAATACCTTCAATACTTCCATACTTTCAATACAATACTTTCTATTTCAAAAAGATGTTTCTATTGTCAAACATCAGGGCTGGAACCAGCATGTCCGCTTGAAACAAAATCACTCATGAGCAATGCAACCTCTATCAACACTCACCAGGCTGTCAGACACACCTAGACACGCACACACACGCACACACACACACACACACGGACACACACACACACACACACACACACACACACCAACACACTCACACACACATTTCTGAGATCATGAGGCTTTTATGACCCCCACTAGTATTTCATCATCAGAGTTCACACAAGTCAAAGTCAGTGTTGACAGTGCTTCTCTGATCAGCTCTCCCATGCTGTCATGAAGGCTGAGAGACTGGATCCATGAGCAGGGTGGTTTAGTGACACAGCTAGTGTCTTTATTAGCACAATTCATACATTCACAAATGAGCAGAGAAGGAACACAGAAAAATAACATTAAAAAAAGCTAAAGTCACAGATGCTTGAAGGCAAATCCAGAGTCATAAAAGGCAATAAGACTGGAGGTCAGAACACAAACAGGTTTATGAACGGCTCAAAGATAAGTAAAGGTAGAGGCAGACAAAGGTCAGTAACAAGAAGAACGTCAGGAATGCTCAGATAATTCAACAAGTAGACTGAACACTGAGGGGAAAAACATGCACGCTATTTATACAGTATAGTATTTATTTGCAGTATTTAACCCTCTTGTTGTCTTTGGGTCAAAATGACCCGGCCACTGTGTTCAACAGCAGAAGAAACCCCTTAAATTATATTTTTTCAACTTCAAATTTGAGGACTTTTCCTAGATTGACCCCATCATTAGAAAAAGTGAAATGTTGCCTTTATTCATATTTCCATGTAAGATGTAAAAAAAAAGGTACTAATATTGTCTCTGGGTCAAAATGACCTGACAGTCATAATCATGATCAAATAATCATATTCATAATCATCAATCAATCATAATCAGAGTCAGTTACACACCACAAAAATGGTGGAGGGAAAACTCAGGTATTCACACAATTTGTGGTGAATTACAAGTTGTTTCTTCAGGCAAAATAGATTCGATGTTCAAAATTCCTTTTATTTTATTTTGGGGGTTTAGTGAAGGCGGGTCATCTTGACCCCGGGAGGACACGGGGTATATACAGAGTGTGAAGACAACAGGAGGGTTAATCAGGTATTTACACAGTGACTGTTGGTGAGTGTTGAGTGTGTAGAGGATGCTGTTACAGACGTGACACATGAACTAATGAACTCACATCACAAGCTTTCATCAGGTGAAAGAATACAAGGGAGCATACTCCAGTGAGATTACTTTTAGAAATAGCAGCAATTACAAATTGCAGTGTAGAAATAGGTATTCATACAGAGCAAAAACACTATTTAATCAGCTTTTTAACTGAAACTTAAGTATTATTTTGGATGTTTTATGAAAAGATTTTTTAGGGTTTGTCTGTTTTCAGCACTTCCCTCCTGCAGGAGATTAACTCTAACTGGGCTGCTCTACTGTTACTGCAGCAGGTGATGAACTCTGAACTCTAACTGGGCTGCTCTACTGTTACTGCAGCCTTCACTGGTAAGAGATGAGTAGGAACTAAACCCAGTCTAGTAAGGAAACACTCTCAGTGAAGGTGTGTGTGAAAGTGCGTAAATTTGTGTTATTATCAGGGTCAGAGAATGACAGCTTTCTTCTTCCCAGTCCAGCTGCACTCAAATCCTCTGGGGTTTCTGCTTCACTGTGAGGAGAGTGTGTTGTTGGGTAGGAGAAGCTGCTTCATATTCACCTCTAACATGAAACACACACCTGACTCCACAGCTGCTTCATATTCACCTCTAACATGAAACACACACCTGACTCCACAGCTGCTGCATGTCCATCCCAGCCTCACGCCAGACTCTGTCTTCACACCCACATGCCAATGATTACTGTCCCCAACCTCCACATCCCAGCAGTGTGTCCCCGAGTTACAGCCCTCAGCCCCCAGGACACAGATGTTGGCATCTAATCTCTCTGGGTTATCTCTCTCTCTCTCTCACACGCACACGCACACGCACACGCACACACACACACACACACACACACACACACACACACACCATGGTGGATAAGAGAGCGACTTCAAAGTGAAGGCGCAATGATCGTTGTTGCACAGCAGTGGTTTCAGGTAATACACCTGTTATCTCCTTTCAGCCTTATTATTGGTTAGACATGTGTAATAAACACACCCTCCAGTGTCTGTCTTTGGACTCTTAGTCTACAGTAAAGAATATATTTTAGTTACAGGTATAAAGTCCGGGTTCCCCTTTCTCCTGTCACCCAGTTCCCCTGTCTCTTGTCACCTTTGCTGCAGCTGCTGCAGGTTAATCCTTAACTCACCCTTCATCATCAGCTGGGGAGGGAGCACCAGAGGGCCCCCACCTGCTCAGCCTCCACACCTGCGGGAGAGATCTGGAGTGTCTGATTGGATGGAGACACTGACTGGCTAATGCCTCAGTCTGTTTCACACATGAAAAGAGGTTTAGGTTTAAATGAGCAGAGATAAGGCATCCCTCCCATGCTGTCATGAAGGCTGAGAGACTGGATCCATGAGCAGGCTGGTTTAGTGACACAGCTAGTGTCTCTATTAGCACAATTCATACATTCACAAATGAGCAGAGAAGGAACACAGAAAAATACGATTTAAAAAAGCTAAAGTCACAGATGCATGAAGGCAAATCCAGAGTCATAAAAGGCAATAAGGCAGGAGGTCAGAACACAGACAAAGAGGTTTATGAACGGCTCAAAGATAAGTAAAGGTAGAGGCAGACAAAGGTCAGTAACAAGAAGAACGTCAGGAATGCTCAGATAATTCAAGTTCAAGTAGACTGAACACTGAGGGGAAAACATGCATGCTATTTATACAGTATAGTATTAATTTGCAGTATTTAATCAGATATTTACCCAGTGACTGTTGGTGAGTGTTGAGTCTGTAGAGGATGCTGTTACAGATGTGCTCCTGTGTCTTTAAGCGCTCCCTTCCTGATGAGCCCAGTGTGCTCTGATTGGTCAGCTAGGTGGGCGATAAGCATTGTGCTACAAGATTGCAAGAAAGGAAAAGGGGCGGGATTCCAACAAGGCATTTCAGGCAGCTGAGAAAAGTGGTTTCTGTGGGAGAGAATTACTCCCTCTGGCGTTTACTTTTGGCTTTGTTACATTGCAGACAATATGTAAAGACTGCCCTCTAGCTGTACCATCTCGCTGAGGATCGTGAACACATTTTCGTCTATGTCTGTGTCAGTCAGGGCCGATATCGTTGACATAATTTCAGCGAAGCCCTCAATATGATTTAAAAAACGATTTGAATTGTCAGTTGCCTCCATCTCCTCAGCTACAGTCAACATTTCGCCTACTGTAGCATGCAATATTTCATTTATTGAATCTGCACTGGGTGCTGCCATCTTGAATTAGTCAAAAGCAGTCAATTCAAGTTGAACCACCAATCAGAGGGTTTAAACCGCCCCCTGACTTGGTGACGGGGGACGGCAGATTTATTTTGCTGCAGCAAGTTACACCGTGGATAAATGTAAGTATAAATAAATAAATGTAAGTATAAATAAATAAATGTGAACACATGAAAACGTAATATATATATATATATATATATATATATATATATATATATATATATATATATACACACGAGTACATCTAACATTTATATATTTAGTGTCTCATTTTATTCATTTTGTTATCTAATTATGTATTTATCCAAGTATTTAACCATTCATTTATTTATTTATGTATTTATTTAGTTATGGCCCCGATAATCCTCCATACTCAAAGGCATCAGTATAGCTTTATTATACAGTGGTGAAGTAGGATACCACCAAGGGACAGGAAATAGACACTAATATCTTTAAAACTAAGAAACAGAATCAATCATTTAAGACAAATAACACGATGATATATTTCTCAAAAGGCTACAATGGATCTAATCCATTACAGAATGAATTTGTCATTAAGCCGTTTTAAACTGTTTTGTATGTGTCATGTATATACCATATGATGTTTGTATGTATTGTGTACATCTACCCTGTGTATGCTGTGTAAAGAGGATTTTCTGATCAGTACGGATCAAAATGTGGTTTATTGATTCACATTAGCCTTAGCGTGCACACGGCCACATCTGCCTTTGGCCTAGCCAGCTTTACTGAGGAGGCTACAAGTAGCTGATTCTTCTACATTTCAGGAGTATTTTGTATTCTTCTCAGTTCTCACTGCAAAGAAGTGTATTTCATTTCATTTTGCATTGTGCTTTACAAAATAAGCTAAACAGACAACAAAATGTGTTTTGTTCCATGTAGAAGAAGTATTGGCCATGAATTAGCTTCCATTCCATTAAAAATCAGATAAAAATAGGAGCCTTTCTCAGCCATTATGTTCTTTCAAAGGGTTACCTCTTGTGGTGGGAATTATATGAATGAAAAATAATGAATGTGTGTGTGTGTGTGTGTGTGTGTGTGTGTGTGTGTGTGTGTGTGTGTCTGTGTGTGTGTGTGTGTGTGTGTAGACTATTAACAATCAGTATAACAACCAGTGTGGGTAGAATATTACCAAACAGTATAGTCATTTGGATATTCATTATAACAACCTATTAAAACGACTACACTACAACATATTGATTAATTAATGATGTACACTATTGATAAGAAGTACATTAGGTGCACTCTATGTTTAAACATGTATCAAGTCTGGGCACAGTGATGTGTGGGGAGAAACTATCCACAGGATGGCTGTGGGAACTCTGTGCATGCCTAGAAGGCCCTCTCTGTCCTGCTGCACACTCACTCTTATCTATAGATCAGCACCTTTAAGGCCCTCTCTGTCCAACTGCACACTCACTCGTATCTATAGATCAGCACCTTTAAGGCCCTCTCTGTCTCACTCTTATCTATAGATCAGCACCTTTAAGGCCCTCTCTGTCCAACTGCACACTCACACTGATGACTGACCAAAGATGACACAAAACATTTCCGCGCCCTCAATACTCCAATTAAAAAGCAACATATACGTATCCTATGGGCAGGCCCATAAGTGATTTATAGTGACAAAATAATTCAAAACTCTGTAACGCCAGTGTAGTCTCGCGACTTCCTCAGGTTTATCCTGTTGGTATTGCACTGGCAAAATAAACCTTTTTTGCTCCATACTTTGCCAGACTTCTGAAGTTTTTGAAAAAAACAAAGAACCAAGAGCAAAGAGTTTTATTCAGATCAGAAAAGATGAGTGTTTTCTCTATCAAAACCTACAAATAAGACGCAGCGCTCTCTTCTCCACAAGGGGGCACTGCAATAAAAGCTGAGGTTTGTGAGCTCACAGACACACACACACACACATACATACTCACACAAACAGCAATCCATTTCCCTGATACACTCACCTTGATCTCACCTGTATATTAGTTGTCACATGTCTAAAACATTGAGCACCAAGTGTCACATAACTTTCAGGTATAGGTCAGGCTAAAAAAAACTACAAAATAAAAAAAAATGCATTCATTCATGACAAAACCATGTAACTCCATGAAAAACACGAATGCTGTGGCACTGTGTCCACAGAATCTCAGGGCCCCGTAGAGCCACACACTGACTGAAATGAGCCCCAGTGGAACTCACTCAAATGGATGAGGTGAAGTAGATCATGGGAGTTTTAAACCACAATGTGTATTTCACCCTCACAGATCAATTCATCTTGTTACAATCTTGTTGCAATACAAACTAAGAGTCTATGACTATTCAGCTACTCTCTCCTCACATTTACCTCAGTATGTCCAGCAGTGGCGGTGCGTCAATACAGGGCGCAAGGGCGCCGCCCCTCCTAAAATTTTGAGATGAAAAAAAAAAAAAAAAAGTAAAAAAACATTATATACCAAACAATTAAAATAGGAAATGTACTGTGTTAACGCGTTAAATGTGTGTGGGAGCCCGTAAGCCCCTGTCAACAACCACTTAAATGTGACCAAATATAATATATTGCCATTCGTTATCACTGAGATAAGCCCCTCCTCCCTGGAGGGACTGCCGGCCAAATGGAAGTCAATGGGAGCTCTCATACTTTTCTCATACATTTGAGCAAGGACAGCTTCTCATTGGCGGATGAAATTTCGATCCTGGGGTGCAAAATTTTGCGCCCTGACCAATGACATCGTTTCTTATTTCAACGCGACTGGACTATTCGTCGAATCAGAGACCTTTATCATTCCCTCACATCCCATATACATCTCACGTATCTACGAGAGCAACATGATTCTGTGAGTATGCCGACTGAAAACTTTCGAATCGACGATCAGATGTCGATAAGAAGAGACTGAAAGACATGGGACCCGAACGTCCGGATTTAAAAAATGCAGCAGCAGAGCATCGACCGCGGGAGGACGTACACCCGTAGCTTCTCCTCAAGCCTGTATGCTAACCGGAGCTGGTTAGCTGGTTGTTCAGTGAGTGATGAGTTTTTTTGTTTTCCCTGCCTGTTGTTCCAAAGTCCTGGGACTGAAATAATCTGGACTGCAACAGGGATGAGAGATCTAAAGCACTTCAACGATACATGTAAGAAGCACGAATCTTGCCGCAGCCATCTAACTAACAGCCTGAAGCTAAGCCTCTTTGGAAGACTGAGTATTGCAGAGCAGTTGGACGAAGGGTACCGAATTGGCATTCGAAAACATGTAGTATCGTCCAGTGTTTCTGAATCTATTCTGCTCTAAACCTCTAGTATAATCCAGTATTTCTGAATCTATTCTGCTCTAAACTACTGGTATCATTCAGTCTTTCTCACTCTATTCTGCTCTAAACCTCTACACCCTGTGTTTTTTTATTTTTTTTTATCTACTCTGTTTTAAACTTCTTGTACACAATGTTTTCTGAATCTAGTCTACTCTAAACCTCTACTACCCAATATTTAAACCTCTGGAACCCAACCCAATGTTTCTTAAACCATTCTGCTCTAAACCTCTCATGCCCAATTTTACAGTTTGTTGAGAGTTGTTAGTGGACAGTGTTGAGCACTGTGTTTTCATGAAGTAAATCTTTGTTTTTTAATATATTCTACTCAAAACCTCTCTTGTGTTTTTTGTTTTCTCATTGTGGAGTGCTATTTAAACCGCACTGCCCAACTGCGCCCATAGTCTATATATGTCTATGATTGCGCCTCCCCAAAAAAATAAATCACCAGCCGCCACTGATGACCAGGATGCAGGAACATACCATGTCTAGAAAGTGTCAGTATCACTATGTTGTGGAAATCACCTTAAATAAATCAGGTGAGAGATCTTTGGAATCCAGTTTAAAGTTTATTAGCGATAGAATCACACGTAATGCAGAAAGTCACATAGTACATAGAGGAAATCATTTACCTCAGAACACTTCTCTAGATCCAATATAACCTTCACCATCCTAGTGCTGTCCATGACATTGAACTGAAACATTTCCATAATATCTTCCTCCCAGCACCTTTGAACAATTAATCCAAACTATTGTGGCTATAGTCAAAAGGCCTTTAACAGCCTGGTGCATAAACAACTACTGGTAAAAGCAACACATCCCCTACTAAAGTATAGAAATCAATAGACAACATTCATTAGTTATTAGTTAATTAATTCACATTACAGAAACAGCATACTAATGACACAAACAGTAATGCAGAATTAATTCCATCACAAAATCTACTCATGCGATATATTTGATAAGAGATACGGGCCCAGACACTAACAGTCTCCATCAGAGAATGACAATGATCTGTTACGATATCTGTACCAGTGCATAACTGATAGGAATCACCAGCGGAAACCAGAGCGACTCCACTGGCTCTTTCACTGATTGACCCTGACAGAGACCTTCAGTGGGACACGTGTACACTGAGAACCAAAGAATGGAAACACTCTCTCAGTGAAAGTGTTTTTGAAAGTGTACAGGTGTGTGTCATTATCAGGGTCATAGAAGAACACTTTTCCTCTGTCACAGTCCAGCTGCACTCTTATCCTCTGGAGCTTCTGCTCCACTCTGATGGGAGAACCTGCCTTGCTATGAAACACCCAAGCAAAGGCGGTAGACATTGCTCTATATTCACCATGGTTATAGTTCACAAACCAACGTCCCCTCGATTGGCCAATGTCTCCCTTCCTCCCAGCAAACTCTGTCATAATACCCACAGTCCAATACGTTTTGTCTCCAACCTCCACATCCCAGCAGTGTGTCCCTGAGTGAAAGCCCTCAGAGCCCAGGACGTTGACCCAATAATCAAATCTCTCTGGGTTATCAGGAAGCTGCTGTGTTTCATTACTGTATATCACACTGGTCAGATCCTCAGACAGGATGAGATGTGGGTGTGCAGTGTTGGGATCCAGAGTCACAGGATCTACAGAGAGAGAGAGAACACACTCATGAGAATTCAGGCAAGATGATGACTTTAATTGTTATTTCCATTCTGACGTGTGAGTGTGTTGTAACAGGATCGAGGGGAGTCACCGTGTGCGGGTGGGTTTGGCCAAAACTCAGAGGCAGAGTATGTATTTTAATAAGGCTTCACAAAAATCTAAATTAAGCAACATACCAGTCAATAGGCCAACCTGTGAGGAAAAAGTAACAAAATTAACAAAATTCAGCAACTGCAATTGAATGATGAATCTGCTAGCCTCTCAAAGGCAGAGGACAAATTTCAGCAATTGAGTCAACACTTACACATTCTCTACCAGAGCAAGACAAGACTAGACTTGACTGACTACACTGGACTGACAAGACAAGGATGCATATACACAGGTGACCAGCACCATTTACAACCAGAGGGGTACACTTAATTAAGCAATAAGGTACGAGAGGCAGTACTGTATCGTCAATAATGTACTGTTCAAGGGTGTTGTTAGGCCCGACGCGAAGCGGAGGGCCGGCAAACCCTTGCACAGTACATTATTGACGATACAGTACTGCCTCGAGTACCTTATTGCTTTTATAATACGGTTGCCAGCAACATTATAAATAGTAACTAAATAAGCTAAGTAAGCTGCCTTTCAGCACAAAATAGTTGTAATAGCCACCAAACGTTGTGTATCGCATTTCAGTAGCCTGGACTCTAGAGAAAATAGTCCCCGAATGTGTGGCTGTTGCTATGCAACAGACAAACAGCATTGGGAACATCACGTTTGTTAGCCTATACTCTCCTGAGCAAGCTAAAGTGTAATAGCTAGCGAGCTGTTTACGGTCACAACCCAGAGAAAGTTCAAAATGCCCGGGATATGTTGTGCTGATGGATGCGACAACAGTCGCCAGAGAAGACCTAGATATACAATTGATACAATCGTGAATAATTCCTGTGTCTTATTAGAGCTAAACTCTCCTGAGCAAGCTAGAGTGCTAATAACTAGCGAGCTGTTTAGCCCTTTGGGATTTGGCTACAACTCGTTAGCCCATATTGGCACTCTTGCTTGCTCAGGAACGGTTAGCTTTGATAAGATCCAGGATACATGTCCTGTGATCTCATACATATTGTTTTTGTCTCCAAACGCCATATCTTGGTGTCGTTTACCCATCCTGCAACTGCATATCGAAAGACATCTCTACTCTTGAAATCTCCGGTTTATGGGGATGGATTATGTACAAGATAAATGTAAATGTCAGGAAAAGAAAGTTGGGGCAGATGCTTTGCAAAAACACAGAGGAATTGCTAATCGCTAATGGCTAGTAGCATGCTAACCTTTGATAGGTGTATGACCTCGCAAATCCTCTTAGACGTATTTTTCAGTTAAAATAATGGGGTTTTTATATTGTACAATGTCTATTTCTCGGTAACTTTCTAAAAATCTAAGCAAAAAAAAGTCAAACTTAAAACTTTCAGGTACAAATACGATGATCTACGGAGATTTGGTCCGCCATTTTTTTTCTATCTAAGGTAGTATATTTTGAGTGCGCACTGATATGGAACGCTCAGGTAAATGTAAACAGCTGTACAGTACATTATGGCTCAATACAGTACACCCCGTGACCTCCTTTCAACCAATCAAAATGCTTGATTTCATCTACCCGTATTATAACAATTAATAAACACACACAGGACGGGACAGACTCTGATACAATAGTATAAGGTTGTTCTATGTGCAATCAGCAGATTCTAGAGAGAAGCATTTGGATAATTCCTTTCTGAGGCAAAATGAAAAGATAAAATGCAGAGGCCGTTTGATCAAGGCGACTTCCGCCATCCCCACTGCCATAACCAGAATGAACCTGGTCAACTCCAAAATAAACAACCAAATAAACATTCCCCTGTTTCCCGGCGGCACCTATTTTTCTCATCGGACAGATGCACCCCAGGTGAAGCACAATCAACACGTTGCTGGTAACCTGTTGCTACATACAACATCATCTCATAATAAGTTTGTGCACCAACTTATGTACAAAATAAATGTTTTCATAGCAAAATAAAAGTAGTCTTCTTTCCAGTGTGTCAGTGTTTGTACGTGTAGCAATGTGTTTGCCGTGTGTGGGTAACAGTTTGTAACGGAGGGCAAATTTGTGCAGCCGGGGACCAGTCCTGTGCGGTCGCACCCAGACATCACAGTGTGTGTGTGTGTGTGTGTGTTTTCAGACTAGTCCATGTGAGTTTTAGATGTCATTTTCCATCATTTTATTTTTTGTAAAACTGCATCATTGTAATTACAATCCTTTAAATTAAAATGATTGACTGAGCACTAAAATGACCCTGTAGCCACCGGTTCTCTATCCTGTTCCTGGCTACACTGATGATGAAGCCCCTGTTGGGGGACTGGACCTAACTGAGTTGAGCAAAGGGCCTGCATGTCATAACCAGAGGCAGGATGAGAGAGTATGAGTAGGTTTGATCACCACTCCAGTCTCCAGCACTGGACTCACTCCTGGAACTCCATGCTGAAGATCAACATGATGAAAAGGAAAACAGCCTCCACCTAACATGGGATGGGAGTCAGCCGATCTCTGCTGTGTGGCTGTGGTCATTTTTTTTCATATTTGGTGAATATGGACAAACTTAGGAAACCTCTCTCATTACTAGCCTCACTCAAAATGGCTGACAAATAACACCAAACTGCCTTTCAGCAGTCAGCCATTTTGTAAACAAGATCAATTGACTTCACCATGAGTATCCCGGAAGTTGGGAGTGGTACCAACACGCAACAAGTTCTGATTGGGTAAAGTAAAAAGACAGAGCTAATTCTGATTGGCCACAGGTACAGCCACACACAAGAATATGGGAGGAACTAGGTTCCTTTAAAAAAAGGCTGCTCAGCGATTTTCTACGTTTATCCATGGAACACCTTCTATTGCTGACTTAGAAGACTATGATTAACCTCAGATCTACACATTCAGCCTCTTGACTCTTGATTGCGGAGTTGCAAGATATATGCTATTTTCTCCACAACAGTGGCCTCATGTAAAACCTGCTGAACAGCAAAGAGCTCAGCCTGCAGCTCAGAATGTCTGTGGCGTCACTAAACCTTAGAGAGCAGATTCATGTGGAGCCCACCAGGGGCGGAGATCCCATTTCATTGTAGGGGGGGACAATACATGGTCAAATTTCAGAGTGTAAATCCGGGGGGGGGGGACATGAAAAAATTGCTTTCACGAGAGCTAGCATAAACTGCTAAATACCTAATTCTCTTATCACATTTACAAACAGAAATTCGAAGTAATTTTAGAATTATCTAAACAGCATTAAATGTACTACAGTTTTTCTCGATTGATTACATTCAAAAACTGGAACTTATGGCACAATGACCACAACCTGTAACTCATGTGCCAACTCCCTAAACCAATTCTGCTAAACTATAAGCACAATTATGTGCTTTAGACACAAATTTCAATTGTTAACCGCACTTTCTTCAAAACACAACACACAATTATCTGCTTTAGACACAAATTTCAATTGTTAACCACACTTTCTTCAAAACACTAAACACCATCCTCTCTACTTTGCACACTTCATCAATGCCAAAACCTCCTTGTGTTCAGACAGAACACACTGTTATTCAATTGGCAAAACTTCCATTTCAAAGGCTGTTGTGCAATTTGAAATCAAAGCTTTAGCAATATGATGGCCACAGGTTAGCTCCTGGTTTGGAGAACAATTGATGGCAACATTGAAGTGAGAGGTGATCAGAAAGGCAGAGGAGTGAGAGTAAGAGGAGGAGGAGAATGAAGAGGATGAAGAGAAAGAGCAAGAAGGAGAGCCATTATCTCTGATGAGATTCGGGCCACTGTGGTCAACCATATGGTCAACCATGGTTTGACCATGCAGGAGGCTGGCCAGAGGGTTCAACCAAATATAAGCCGCTTCTCAGTTGCATCCATTCTCTGGACATTCAGAAGAGGGAATAGGTAAGAAACACTACTATGACAGGAAAACACTAGTTTGAATGCCTTATCAGGAGCATAGTATTCTTGTATTTTCCATTGTACTGTATCTGTAAAATTACGTAAACAAATACAAAGTGCAACCATTGATGACCAAGACATATTCCTAAACATCAATACAGTGAGCCTAGCCACAGTGGACTGTGTTCTAAGGCGGAACACCTTGAGAATAAAGCAGGTGTACAGGGTGCCTTTTGTCAGAAACTCCGACAGTCAAACAGTTATGCTATGACTATGTGCAAGTAAGTCATATACATTTCCACAACTGATTGCGTCCTATCAGCACTGACACATTACTGTACTGTATTGCAATCCAATCCAATGTTACAGTTTTTCTAATATCTAATATTTAGTTGTTACTGTATATTTGTGTGTTGTTTTATATTTGCGTAAAAACATTATACAGTTATATTTTTACTACAGGAGTAAGCGTATAGTAACATAATGTTCCTGATAAGTCCTTCATACTGGTGTTTTCCCATTTCATAGTAGTGTTTTCCATTGAGCACATCAGTGTTCAATCGATGCTTAGAATGTCTACTCATATAATGGGCTGTGTTTGTCATTAGAAAACAAAGTACCCTTTTGAGGTGACATAACACTGTTTTGAAAGGCAAAAGTTGCCTTTTGCAGGATGTATAAAGGGTTTTGCATTTTGTGTGAGTGGTTTTGGGATTTGTGTTTAGAGTTTTGAGGAAACGAGGCATGCTTTCAAAAAATGTGTGTTAAGCAATCGAGAAAAACTGTAACACGAAATATCTATTCACAGGACAAACACTGTCCAAAGTTCAAGAGAACTTGATGCTCAAAATAAGTTATAAAAACAGCTCAACAGGGAATCGAACTAGCAACCTTTTGATTACACTACGACTTCTCTACCTCCTACGCCACTGTCACTCATATTACAATACCAGCATAGTTTATGGACCGCAGAAAAAGATGACATTAATTTAACTTCAGATAATGTAACAAATCTGGAGAGGCACTGAGATGTAGACCTACGTTTATTAACTAGCATGAACCTGCCCTGACAGGACATTGTCCTAGACTGTCTAGCTAGCTATCTTAACTGTCTTAATTACCGGCATGCGTGTGTTATCGGCAAACGTTCACGTTGTCATGCCAATCCATTAATAAGCTTATGTATACTTGTGCATATCGATTGGAACTTCGTAAATGGAGTTTAGAAAAAAACTTCTTCTTTACATGTTCTTACTGCGTTCGAGAATGAGGTAAATCTTCTTACATATCGTGTGTCATAGCGGCAGCGACAGAGGAGGAAACAGTCTGACAATCTGACCGTGTAGGCTACTGGGCTGATTAACTGAAACACGGAGCTGCCGGTAGCCCTGCCCTTTGGAAACAGCATGTGAACCAAACCACTTTGAGGAATAGGGGGAACATGATTTTTCAACACTTAAAAAACAAATTTTTTACGTCTATAATTAGCCACCGCTTGTGTCGTCGTATTTTTATTTAAAAAAAAAAAAATCAAAAAATCAATTTTTTTTTTAGTTTTCAATGATTGTTGGGGGGGACAACTTTATGGTAGGGGGGACACGTCCCCCCCGTCCCCCCCGTGATCTCCGCCTATGGAGCCCACAGAGACATGATGGTGAGGAGGCAGAGAGGGAGGAGAACACTGAGCAGAAATGAGGTGTGTGAGTGTGTGTGTGTGTGTGTGTGTGTGTGTGTGTGTGTTTGTGTGTGTGTGTGTTTGTGTGTGATAATGTGCAACAGAACTCACTGTATTGAACAATCTCCTTCATCTTCTCCCAGACTCTGAACTTCAGGTTGCCCAGGTGTTTGCCACATTGATCAGAGCTCTTGAAACCCTCTCTGGATCCTGCAGTGTGCACTGGGCTCTGGAATAACATTCAGGAGTCAGTGCTGCTGTGGGTTTGGATTCAGAACCACAGAGAAAAGAGATACAGGAGACAGATCACTCACCTCTCCACTGTGCTCTTGTAGTTCTGTGAAATTAAAGAGGGAGATGGGTTAGGCATCATTGCACCACATCTTAGTCAAGTCAGTCAGAATATAAAAATGATTTGCTCATGTGTAGATAGCCTGTGTGTGTTTGTCTGTGTGCATGTGTGTGCACAAAATTATCAGAAATAAAAACAACCAATATTCAATTTAACTAAATGTATTTGACTAATAACTAAAGGGGAGTATTTGTGTGTGTGTGTGTGTATCTGTGTGTCAGTGTCTGTGTGTGTGTGTGTGTGTGTGTGTGTGTGTGTGTGTGTGTGTGTGTGTGTGTGTGTGTGTGTGTGCGTGTGCGTGTGTGTGCGTGCGTGTGTTCCTTATTTCCGTGTACATGTTTGTGCACGTCTGTGAACATATATGTGATGTGAACAAAGGACGAGTCTATGTGAAGCACGAAGTCTTCTCCTCGTGTGTGTGGCTATGTTATGAGCAATGTATGTGTAATCTGTGTGATTATGATGCCAGGTTAGAAGAGGGAAATGGCTAGTAATGCATGTAAGACTGTGCATGAAGTGAAGATAGAGATTAGGAACAGGCCTTGTTGTCTTTGTCCACTAGTTCAGAGGCGTAGTAAAGGTGACATCAGGCTAAAGTTACACATTGATTGGAGAGGATGACTGTTTACGCAAGTTCCTGATTAAAATCACACAATGGACAAATTCCAGGTGTACCAACAGTTTGTTTGCGTACGTGTGTGTGTGTACGTGTGTGTGCGTGTGTGTGTGTGTGTGTGTGTGTGTAAGTGTGTGTGTGTGTGCATACGTGTGTGTGAGGTTGTAAGTAGTGTACATTTGGATCTTTTTCTTCCTCATCTCATCATAAACATGAAGTTTTCTCTGTAGACGCCGTGATCAGATGTTGATGTCAGAGGTTCACTAACAAAGATAAAGCATGGGCCCTACCTGCAGGAATGTGATGTCATCAGCTCCCATCTCCTCCTCTATGGCTCTGATTGTGTCTGAAAGAGATGAGATCTCTCTGCTCATCTTCTCAATCTTCTTCTTCATCAACTGACTCTTCTGCTCCTCTTCCTCCCTCAGTGCAGCTAACCTGGTTGCCTCTTCATCTCGTAGAAACTGGTGAAGCTTCTCAAACCTCTCCTTGATCTGCCTCTCTGTGTGTTGGGCCTGGACCTGTAATACCACATGTCATCATATAATGGTGTCTTAGTTGATTTTGGCAGTTTCTGTATATGTAGTGTTGTTTTAAAAGAAACAATCCATAACTCTTACACTTATGTGTTGGGCCGTTTCATCACTGGTTGTTTTAGCCTGTTTAAAGTTGACCAGCTTCTTCTTTAAAGGCTCAAGTTTGATCTTCAGTTCTTCCTGTTATGAATTAACACATTATTAAGGTATTGACTGTCAACATTTCTCTATATATCTGGATGCTAGATTTAGTTCACTAATTATAAGCATGTTTGGCTTGGTAGCTGATTGTGTTCCATTAAATGTCTCTGCTCACTGCAGTGTTAATAGTGCTTTGAGGATGACATATTTTATATATATATTATATATATATATATATATATATATATATATATAACACACACATATAAATATATATACAGTACATTTTTAAGATATTATTAAACATAATAATGTTTCAAGACTTAGTCAAGCTCTTTGTTAAATGGGAAACATAACATGCTGGCCTTAAATTGTAATATGACTTGTACATGTGTTCTTTGCTTGCCTTCTGTGTGCTGTCTCATTTAAAAAAGATGGGAAAATCATATGCAACATTTATACTAATAATAAAGGTTGCTTACAGTCATATGTTCCTTAGAGCACAGCAGAGCACAGTAGCAATTGTGTCATTATAAATATTATGTTATTTCATTATCTATTGTTTAATGCCCATAATTAATGGTAAAACAAAATTGAATATTTTATGAATTGTTTAACAAGCTACATTCTGAATTAGGTATTACCAATTATTGTGCAAAGGTGAAACAGTCTAAATTGTTACAATGAAACAATGTATTCAGTTAATGTTGATATCTTGATCAAGGTGATTTCAACTGTGTTTAAGACAATATAATAACTGTGATTTTAAGAGGTGTTTTGTACAGTAGGTACACCCTTATGGAGAGGAGGTCATGCAATAAGGTTCAACGGTAGAGAAAAATGACAAAAGGAACATGATGAAACCTAGTGGTTTTGGATGAACACTACAGCAACCACACGACAGACATTGAAAAGTCTCTCACTGGTTCTTTAGATGCAGGTTAAGAGGAGGATGTTTCTCCTGCATACTGGACATTCCCTGGATCCTTTAGGCTCCCAGAACTGCTGTAACCAGACTTTACACTCAATGTGACTACTTGTGAGAAGAACGGGATTCTTGATTTCACAGCACAGGGAGAAATCATCCTCTGAGAAAGGAAGATATTTTCTCCAATAGTTGTGGTCACCCCTAAAATGTGGGCTGTTTTCGCTGCCATTAGTTGCTCCTGTACTTATCCTGCCTTAAATTTATGAATGCTTAGTCTCACAAGAACTTAGGCTTTACCATTGAAAATTGATGAAACTATTGCTAATTAATAGTTTCTGTATAAACAGTGCATTCACTTCCAGAATGACACAGAGGGTGAAGTTATGAGAAATGCCTCTTAGGTTTTTACCTTCTTCAGGTAAGTTGAGTCAGAGGAAGTGGCTCTGTGAATTGTGACTTATCATTGGTCAGTACTGAACACTGATGACACTAATGATGTGGGTGATAACTGTGACTAACACCCAGTCATTTTTACTTACGAGGAGGAAATGTGCGTATAACATAAAATTTGAAATTTGAACTGCATTCAAGACGATATAATAACTGTAATTGTAAGAGGAGTTGTGTACAGTAGGTACAGACGTATGGAGAGGATGCAAGAAGGTTCAACGATAGAGAAGAAAGATGTGATAAGGGACATGATGACACCTAGTGGTTTGGGATGAACACTACAGCAACCACACGACTATCATCTGAGGTGGGTTTCTGGGTGAAGTTTTACCAAGAAATCCATATGGTTGTCAAGCGTCATTAACAATATGAAAACAATTGATGACCACTAATCTTACCTTACGCTCAAGTGCTGCTTCACTGATAGGACTGAAGTTGTGGATCTTGTGGAGTTTTGAGTCTCGACACACCAAACAGACAAGCTGTTTGTCATCTTCACAGAAAAGCTTGAGTTCAGAACGGTGCAGACTGCAGAATGGTTCTCTCTGACTACTCTCCTGTTGGAAAGTCTCACACAGGTCCTTTAGAACCCGGTTGAGAGGATACATCTCCTTTGAGCACCTTCTCCTGCATATTGGACATTCCCTGGATCCTTTGGCTTTCCAGAACTGCTGCAGGCAGGTGTTACAGATGCTGTGAGTACAGGTCAGAATAAGAGGATCCTTGTAGATATTGAAGCACACAGGACAGGATGAATTCTCTTCTGAAAAGGACTTGGATGCCATGTTGTCTGGTAGTTGAAAATGCTCTAAAGTTATGCCTTACAGTCTCTGCTTACACTTTCAATTGTCTAAAAACTTGTGTCAACCTGAACCAGAAAATGTTGAAATGGAACGAGACACGACTACAGCTTCCTGTTTATGATCCTTTCCCATATAGATAGAATATGCTCTGTTAGGACGATGTGTCA
Source organism: Clupea harengus (assembly GCF_900700415.2). Taxonomy (NCBI): domain Eukaryota; kingdom Metazoa; phylum Chordata; class Actinopteri; order Clupeiformes; family Clupeidae; genus Clupea; species Clupea harengus. The sequence goes on along the minus strand of NW_024879697.1, from coordinate 9,972 downwards.
AATGGAACTGAACAGCAACATGTCTCTCAAGTTCAGGTGAGAGTTTCTGAGGGGAGGAGTTCAGGTAAAGTCATGAAGGCTTCTGGTTGGACAGTCCGGCTGATGAGTCATCTCTCTCTCTCTCACTCTCTCTCTCTCTCTCTCTCTCTCTCTTTCTGTCACACACACACACACACACACACACACACACACACACACACACACACACACACACACACACACACACACACACAGCAATACACCTGTTGCATGGTTAAAAAAGCTTTACATCTATTTCACATCAGGTTCAGTGTTTTCAGCTCCAACAAAAAAAACAAAGGCTAACATAAAACAGGGAGACAGAACGTTTTTTTTTTTGTTTTTTCAGTAAGCCAAACAGCATTGCATATGAAAACAATGTTAAAGGAGCTATGTGTAGTTGTTGGCTAGCAAGCTAACGATTCCATACTCCCCACCCCAAGCAGATTGAGGACAGTGTTTCAGTATGTTTGTTCATCCCTACTTCCTCCCCCTACGCAGATGACAGCCATGGTGTGTGTGTGTATGTGTGTGTGTGTGTGTGGAGCGCTCTTAATGTCAGTGGCAGTGTCCCCGGCACGTACAGGACTTTGTTCAGAATGTCAGTGTGGTTGGGGACAACTGACCCATCAGGTGGGGACTGTGTAGCATGCAGGGGGGTAGCATACTTCCATGTGTGTGAGTGTGTGTGAGTGTGTGTGAGTGTGTGTGTGTGTGTGTGTGTGTGTGTGTGTGTGTGTGTGTGTGTGTGTGTGTGTGTGTGTGTGTGTGTGTGTGTGTGTGTGTGTGTGTGTGTGTGTGTGTGTGTATGTGTGTGATAGGACTGCTGATCCCATAATGCTGTGCGAATGTGTTACTGACATAGTAGATGTTTAATTATATTTCCTGCCTATTGTGCGTCTATCAATAATTGGCTCTATGCCAATGACACCTGCTTCTACGATTTCTTACAGTACCTTCAATACTTCCATACATTCAATACAATACTTACAATACTTCCATACTTTCAATACACTGCTTAAAATACTTCCATACTTTCAATACAATTATTTCAATATGTCGATACAATACTTTCTATTTGAACTCGCTCTCTTATCCACTATGCTGTGTGTGTGTGTGTGTCTATTGTCAAATATCAGGGCTTGAACAACATGTCAGCTTGAAACAGAATCACTCATGAGCAATCCAACCTCTATCAACACTCACCAAGCTGTCAGACACACCTAGACACGCACACACACACACACAGACACACACACACACACACACACACACACACACACACACACACACACACACACTCACACTCACACACACATTTCTGAGATCATGAGACTTGTATGACCCCCACCAGTATTTCATCATCAGAGTTCACACAAGTCAAAGTCAGTGTTGACAGTGCTTCTCTGATCAGCTCTCCCATCCCAGCCTCACGCCACGTCCAGTAAGGAAACACTCTCTCAGTGAAAGTGTGTGTGAAAGTGTGTAAATGTGTGTTATTATCAGGGTCAGAGAATGACAGCTTTCCTCTGTTCCAGTCCAGCTGCACTCAAATCCTCTGGGGTTTCTGCTTCACTGTGAGGAGAGTGTGTTGTTGGTTCCCCTGTCTCCTGTCTCCCAGTTCCCCTGTCTCTTGTCTCCCAGTTCCCCTGTCTCCTATCACCCAGTTCCCCTGTCTCTCAGTTCCCCTGTCTCCTGTCTCCCAGTTCCCCTGTCTCCTGTCTCCCAGTTCCCCTGTCTCCTGTCTCCCAGTTCCCCTGTCTCCTGTCTCCCAGTTCCCCTGTCTCCTGTCTCCCAGTTCCCCTCTCTCCTGTCACCTTTGCTGCTGCTGCTGCAGGTTAATCCTTAACTCACCCTTCATCATCTGCTGGGGAGGGAGCACCAGAGGGCCCCCACCTGCTCAGCCTCCACACCTGCAGGAGAAATCTGGAGACTCTGATTGGCTGGAGACAATGTCTGGCTACTGCTTCAGTCTGTTTCACACATGAAGAGGTTTAGGTTTAAATGAGCAGAGATAAGGCATCCCTCCCATGCTGTCATGAAGGCTGAGAGACTGGATCCATGAGCAGGGTGGTTTAGTGACACAGCTAGTGTCTTTATTAGCACAATTCATACATTCACAAATGAGCAGAGAAGGAACACAGAAAAATACGTTTTTGAAAAGGCTAAAGTCACAGATGCATGATGGCAAATCCAGAGTCATAAAAGGCAATAAGACTGGAGGTCAGAACACAGACAAACAGGTTTATGAACGGCTCAAAGATAAGTAAAGGTAGAGGCAGACAAAGGTCAGTAACAAGAAGAACATCATGTGACTGTTGGTGAGTGTTGAGTCTGTAGAGGATGCTGTTACAGATGTGACACAAGATTACTTTTAAAAATAGCAACAATTACAAATTGCAGTGTATAAATAGGTATTCATACAGAGCAAAAACACTATTTAATCAGCTTGTCACCTAAACCTTAAGTATTTATTTTTTTATGAAAAGATTTTTTAAGGTTTGTTTGTTTTCAGCACTTCCCTCCTACATACGATGAACTGCAGCAGGTGAACTCTGACTGGGCTGCTCTACTGTTACTGCAGCAGGTGATGAACTCTGAACTCTAACTGGGCTGCTCTACTGTTACTACAGCAGGTGATGAACTCTGAACTCTAACTGAGCTGCTCTACTGTTACTGCAGCAGGTGATGAACTCTGAACTCTAACTGGGCTGCTCTACTGTAACTGCAGCAGGTGATGAACTCTGAACTCTAACTGAGCTGCTCTACTGTTACTGCAGCAGGTGAACTCTGAACTCTAACTGGGCTGCTCTACTGTAACTGCAGCAGGTGATGAACTCTGAACTCTAACTGGGCTGCTCTACTGTTACTGCAGCCTTCACTGGTAAGAGATGAGGAGGAAACCCAGTCCAGTAAGGAAACACTCTCTCAGTGAAAGTGTGTGTGAAAGTGTGTAAATGTGTGTTATTATCAGGGTCAGAGAATGACAGCTTTCTTCTTTCCCAGTCCAGCTGCACTCAAATCCTCTGGGGTTTCTGCTTCACTGTGAGGAGAGTGTGTTGTTGGGTAGGAGAAGCTGCTTCATATTCACCTCTAACATGAAACACACACCTGACTCCACAGCTGCTTCATATTCACCTCTAACATGAAACACACACCTGACTCCACAGCTGCTGCATGTCCATCCCAGCCTCACGCCAGACCCTGTCTTCACACCCACATGCCAATGATTACTGTCCCCAACCTCCACATCCCAGCAGTGTGTCCCCGAGTTACAGCCCTCAGCCCCCAGGACACAGATGTTGGCATCTAATCTCTCTGGGTTATCTCTCTCTCGCACACACACACACACACACACACACACACACACACACACACACACACACACACACACACACACACACACAAACCATAATGGATAAGAGAGAGAGTTCAAAGTGTAATGATGGTTGTTGCAGAGCAGTGGTTTCAGGGAATACACCTGTTATCTCCTTTCAGCCTTATTAATGTTTAGACATGTGTAATAAACACACCCTCCAGTGTCTGTCTTTGGACCCTTAGTCTACTACAGTAAAGAATATCTTTTAGTCACAGGGATAAAGTCCAGGTTCCCCTGTCTCCTGTCTCCCAGTTCCCCTGTCTCCTGTCAAGCAGTTCCCCTGTCTCTTGTCTCCTGTCACCCAGTTCCCCTGTCTCTTGTCTCCTGTCTCCCAGTTCCCCTGTCTCCTGTCTCCCAGTTCCCCCTGTCTCCTGTCTCCCAGTTCCCCTGTCTCCTGTCTCCCAGTTCCCCTGTCTCCTGTCTCCCAGTTCCCCCTGTCTCCTGTCTCCCAGTTCCCCTGTCTCCTGTCTCCCAGTTCCCCTGTCTCCTGTCTCCCAGTTCCCCTGTCTCCTGTCTCCCAGTTCCCCTGTCTCTTGTCTCCTGTCTCCCAGTTCCCCTGTCTCCTGTCTCCCAGTTCCCCTGTCTCTTGTCTCCTGTCTCCCAGTTCCCCTGTCTCCTGTCTCCCAGTTCCCCTGTCTCTTGTCTCTTGTCTCCTGTCTCCTGTCTCCTGTCTCCCAGTTCCCCTGTCTCCTGTCTCCCAGTTCCCCTGTCTCCTGTCTCCCAGTTCCCCCTGTCTCCTGTCTCCCAGTTCCCCTGTCTCCCAGTTCCCCTGTCTCCTGTCTCCCAGTTCCCCTGTCTCCTGTCTCCCAGTTCCCCCTGTCTCCTGTCTCCCAGTTCCCCTGTCTCCCAGTTCCCCTGTCTCCTGTCTCCCAGTTCCCCTGTCTCCTGTCTCCCAGTTCCCCTGTCTCCTGTCTCCCAGTTCCCCCTGTCTCCTGTCTCCCAGTTCCCCTGTCTCCCAGTTCCCCTGTCTCCTGTCTCCCAGTTCCCCCTGTCTCCTGTCTCCTGTCACCCAGTTCCCCTGTCTCCTGTCTCCTGTCTCTCAGTTCCCCTGTGTCCTGTCACCTTTGCTGTATCTGCTGCAGATTAATCCTTAACTCACCAGAGGACCCCCACCTGCTCAGCCTCCACACCTGCAGGAGAGATCTGGAGACTCTGATTGGCTGGAGACATTGGCCTGCTACTGCCTCAGTCTGTTTCACACATGAAGAGAGGTTTAGGTTTAAATGAGCAGAGATAAGGCATCCCTCCCATGCTGTCATGAAGGCTGAGAGACTGGATCCATGAGCAGGGTGGTTTAGTGACACAGCTAGTGTCTTTATTAGCACAATTCATACATTCACAAATGAGCAGAGAAGGAACACAGAAAAATAAGATTTTAAAAAGCCACAGATCCAGGCAAATCCAGAGTCATAAAAGGCAATAAGGCAGGAGGTCAGGACACAGACAAACAGGTTTATGAACGGCTCAAAGATAAGTAAAGGTAGAGGCAGACAAAGGTCAGTAACAAGAAGAACGTCAGGAATGCTCAGATAATTCAACAAGTAGACTGAACACTGAGGGGAAAAACATGTTATTTATGCAGTAAAGTTTAGTAAAGTAAAATTTATTTGCAGAATTGAATCAGGTATTTACACAGTGACTGTTGGTGTGTGTTTAATTTGTAGGGGATGCTGTTACAGATGTTCTCCTGTGTCTTTAAACTCCCCTTCCTGATGAGCCCAGTGTGCTCTGATTGGTCAGTTAGGTGGGCAATAAGCATTGTGCTACAAGATTGCAAGAAAGGAAAAGGGGCGGGATTCCAACAAGGCATTTCAGGCAGCTGAGAAAAGTGGTGTCTGTAGGAGAGAGTTACTCCCTCTGGCGTTTAATTTGGGCTTCGTGACATTGCAGACAATATGTAAAGAGTGCCCTCTAGCGGTTTCTTGTGGACATTACATCTAGTCTGAAGAGCTTGTTTTTAGTGATAACGCTTAGGACAGTTTCTCCAGTCGCTGGCTGCCTTGAGTAAATGATAGTTATCCAACAAAGAAGAGTCAGCTCACACAGGCCTTGTGTCAAATCTACACTCACAGTATAAAGTCTATACTATAGACTATTTCTTTTCATTACAAAGCGTAAGGTTGTGTTTAGTTTGGAGATTAAAAAACCCACCTTGTATTTCAATACTGTCAATTACAAAAGAGAGAAAGTGCTCCTGATTTGCTCTTATTCCACGTTAGTGAGTAATGATATTCCATTGGATGTATTTCTACTGTACTAATGTATTTGTACTTCTACCGCTGCATCATTGAGAGCATCCTCACCAACTGCATCTCAGTCTGGTATGGCAGCTGCTCTGTTGCGGACCGCAAAACACTCCAGAGGGTAGTGAAAACTGCCCAACGCATCACTGGTTCCCCACTCCCCACCATCGATGCTGTCCAGCGCAAGAGATGTCTGCGGAAGGCGCGCAGCATCGAGAAGGACAGCTCCCATCCCAACCACAGACTGTTTGCCCTCCTCCCCTCAGGGAGGCGCTACAGGGCCCTCCGTTCCCAGACCAGCAGGCTCAGAAACAGCTTCTTCCCTGCGGCTGTCACCCTGTTGAACTCTGCACCTTGGTGATAGTTCCCCCTGGCTACCCCCTCACACTCCTTCCTACAGTGACTGTATTCCCCTCTCTACCCTGGCCTGACTGCCACACACCTACCTCCAGCCACTGAACATTTGCACTAATTGTTCATTGTATATATCTATTTATGTTAAATTGTTGTCATATCCATACTCATCGTACTTATATCTTATCATGTCTTCTACCTCATTTATAATTTTATAACTTAACTTCCTCCTTCACCTGTACTTCACCTGCACTTTACATATATCTATTTCACATCTGCACTAATCACCTTTATTGCTGCTCATGTTCTTACTGCTCATACCACTTATATCCTATGTCATACGGTATATACCCTATTTATCTAGATTTATATTACCATTTGCACATACTCTGCACTCTTCTACTTTGCACTTCTGGTTAGATGCTAACTGCATTTCGTTGCCTCAGTACTTGTACTGTGTGCAATGACAATAAAGTTGAATCTAATCTAAACTAATCTAATCTAATCTATTTCCAATGACTACAACACATTCACACAACTTCTATTCACACTTATTTTCTCAGGGTCTCCTCTCTGTACCAAGTTATATAACGCTGAAAGCAAACAGTTGGTCTAATTTTGACTCTGTTGATTGTATGAACTGATATTTTCTATTCTTCCTATAGACTAGAGAGAGTGGAGGGCAGTAGAAGGGTGAAGGGTAGTAACCTTTGCCCTCATGTGTTTATCTGCACATAATCTAAGTTTATGATCTCTCGAGACTGACTCCACTATGAGATAAGTGCAGTGGACTGTCTGACTGACAGAATGTGTTTTGGTCGTGATGAGGAAAGACAACATTATGATCGCTGCTGGATTGGCTTTCCTGATTCTGTGTGTACAGAACATAGACTGCACCTCAGACAAGTGAGTTAGCGTGTTAATATCCAATCTGTTCACTTTCAGGAGGCATTGATGGCTGCTTTAATGTGAAAGCGTTACATTTCTGTCCCTCATAACCATCATGTCTAGGAACTTTCGCTGAATGAAAATGGTTGATGTTGTCAGTATGATGGACAAATCTTTGTCCTGTTCATTTCCTCTGTTATATTGTATGCTTGCAGATCTACGCAGGAAGGGACCCCTTGGAATTATGATTATACCAGATACCATCCAGTGTCAGAGGTGAGTGATTATTATTCTTCACAACCTTCCCTACAGTTTTACACCCTTACAACAAGGAAATGAGAAAAGTGGTTTCTGTGGGAGAGAGTTACTCCCTCTGGCATTTACTTTTGGATTTGTGACATTGCAGACAATATGTATCATCTCTGAGTTTTCTAAGGTGGGTTTAACCTGAACCATTCGCAGTTGGTGCTTCCAGGCCTTCGATGCTCAGGTGAGCTATCTCCCGGGCCTTTCTGTGTGGAGTTTGCATGTTCTCCCCGTGTTCACAAGGCTTTCCTCCATAAAGAACCCCAATATAAAAACATGCAGAAGAACAGATCGCTCTCCTGTCCGTCACTGACCAGGACTGGATATGAGCACTTGACTTGGTCCCCGGTCGCCATAAAGGCTGGCCACTGCTCCTGGCTGCCCTTAAGGAAGGACAGCTGGGCTGGGATGGCAGAGGACAAATTTCACCGGCGACCGCTTCGGCATGCGTGTGTGTGTGTGTTCTGTGTCGCCGCCCATTGCACATGTGTCTTTTCTTGTGTCATTGCTGTGTGACGACAAATAAACAACTTTTGTAAAGACTGCCTTCTAGTGTTTTCCTGAGGACATTGCATTTAGTCTGAAGAACTTATTTTGGTGATGTGGCTGATGCTTAGGGTAGTAGTTTCTCCAGTTGCTGCCTGAAGTAAATGATAGTTATCCTGGGTTATCCATCCAAGACTCCCACTGCCATGTACACAAATCTACAGGTGTCTGTCAGGTGCTAGACCACATGCAGGCAGATGTTACAGCAAGCTGAACACAGAGGACAGAGTGTGGTACAGGCCAAACACACACCTCAGACAACATCAGAATCATATAAACAAAAAAACTAAAAAGCCACATCATCTACAAACAGACTCAGTCTACCCTGCTCCTCTCTCACACTGGTCTCAGACCCACACTTCAGTTCCAGGACGGTTACTTGTGGACCATTCTTTACCTGACTCCCTGTTGTGTCCTCAGTTACACATCATACTCAGGACAGTATGGAGGTCCCCTCAGACACAAATCCAGGTAGCCCTACATCACCAGACCACATGCAGTCAGACGCGATTTCAAGCAGAACACAGAGAACTGCTTTGGATCATGGGTAAAACACACCTCAGACAACGTCAGAATCATGGGAGAGGGTTCAGGGAATGCCTGGCTGCCAACGAACAAAAGGGTAAAGAAAGGAAGAAGCACCAACTGTGAATGGCCCAGGTTAAGCCCACCACAGAAAACTCAGAGATGACAACAGATTATGGGGAGCTATGCTAGAGTCATTTCTGGAGCCCCATCTGCGACCATGAATGATCTCCACTGGGAACAAAATAAAGACAAAGTAAAACAAAATAAAATGAAGATTAATCAAAGCTAAGTAATAGTCTAATGGTAAAAGCTTCAATACTCAACAAAGAAGTGTCAGCTACACACAGGCCTGGTTCTCAAATGAAAATGAAAGATTCAGTGCAATAACGGGGTATACTAGGTGGCACACTTTGATGTGACCGAAGAATTGTGCCAATCAATAGACAGACCACTCACATGGACTTTAAACCTAAACAATGCTACTATGCCTGTAAACCAGTTTAGAATTGAATTTAAACAAAAATATTTGTTTTTCCCACAGCCGAGTTTAAAATGTAAAGTAGATTGGAGACCAAGCAGCAGCAGCCTGTTATTCAGCTTCTCTTCCTCTCACCGATAGGGTGAATCAGAGCGCGGAGCAGTCCTCTGGCAAAGAAGGATTCTGATTGGTCAATAACACTAAGAGACAGGTAACCATGTCCAAACACTTTGTAGAACCGGTTCCTTTTATCATCTACAGTATGAGTCTCATTAGTCTTCATTGCCAGTCTAGAATAGGAATCTGGAGATGAGATTTGTTGACAATGACTGACAGAAATAGCAGCTCTGATCAGTGGACTCAGTATAAGGAGTGGACTCAGTGTTATAACTACATCCAAAGGAGAGGGTCTTACTCATAACTTAGCTTTGACACTTCCATTAATACTGTGCATGGTCAAGATATAAAGGATGATTAATAAGTTTGTTTATTATTATTATAATTATTATTTGATATAGCAGCACGTACTTAAAGGCATCAGTATAGCGGATGTGGTGAAGTAGGATACCACCAAGGGATAGGAAATAGAATCTAATAGACACTAATATCTTTAAAACTAAGAAACAGAATAAATCATTTAAGACAAATAACGCGATGATATATTTCTCAAAAGGCTACAATGGATCTAATCCATATTTTCTAATGTTTCATTTACAGAATGAATTTGTCATTAAGCCGTTTTAAACTGTTTTGTATGTATCAGGTATATACCATATGATGTTTGTATGTATTGTGTACATCTACCCTGTGTATGCTGTGTAAAGAGGATTTGCTGATCAGTGCGGATCAAAATGTAGTTTATTTATTCACTTTAGCCTTAGCGTGCACACGGCCACATCTGCCTTTAGCCTGGCCAGCTTTACTGAGGAGGCTACAATCAGCTGATTCTTCAACATTTCAGGAGTATTTTTTATTCTCATTCTCAGTTATTCTCAGTTCTCACTGCAAAGAAATGTATTTCATTTCATTTAATTTCATTTCATTTTGCATTGTGCTTTACAAAACAAGTTAAACAGACAACAAAATGTGTTTCGTTCCATGTAGAAGAAGTATTGGCCATGAATTAACTGACCAAAGATAACACATTTTCGCGCCCTCAATACTCCAATTAAAAAGCAACATATATCCTAAGTGATTTATAGTGACAAGAGGGTATAAAAATGCAAAACTCT
>NW_024879696.1:0-95344 GCF_900700415.2 Clupea harengus | reverse complement strand
TTAATTCAGCTCGAACCGCTTAACTTAGAAACTTCTTCAAACTTTGCTCGTAGGTCTTGTAAAGGACACTTGTGCTATGTATTTTCATTTTTCTAAACTTTATACTTTTTAAATATTAAAGAAAAACCAATACAATTTTCCCATTGACTTACATTGGGCCATTATGACATCATAATAGGGTCTTTAAACTGGCTTGCACCTGTGCTTCACTGACACCTGCCAAGGTTCCAAGGCTCCTCTTCTCTCTGTCCCTCTCCATTCAACTGTATAACTAGGAATATTATTCTTCCTTCTTCACTCTTCTTTTCCTTCTTCACTCTTCTTTCCTTCTTCCACTCTCCTTTCCTTTCTTCTTTCCTTCTTCCACTCTTCTTTCCTTCTTCTACTCTTCTTTTCTTTCTTCACTTTTCTTTCTTTCCTTCTTTCCTTCTTTTACTCTTCTTTCCTTTCTTCTTATCTTCTTTCTTTCTTCTTCACTCTTCTTTCCTTTCTTCTTTCTTCTTTCACTCTTCTTTCTTTCTTCTTTCCTTCTTCACTCTTCTTTCCTTTTCTTTCCTTCTTCCACTCTTCTTTCCTTTCTTCACTTCACTTTTTCTTTCTTCTTTTCTTCTTCCACTCTTTTTCCTTCTTCTCTCTTCTTTCCTTCTTTCTTTCTTCTTTCCTTCTTTCACTCTTCTTTCTTTTCTTCTTTCTTAACTTTTGCTTTCATGCACTGGTATTTCCTTCAGGAAATGCATTTTCTAGTTTTTTTTTCTCTTACCGACTTCTGCTTTTAATTACAGTGCATGAAATGCCCTGTATTGTTATTCCTAGGCTTTCTTATTTTCTTATTATTATTCTTTGTACCGAACTTCTGCGCTTAATTCAGCTAACCGCTTAACTTAGAAACTTCGTTCAAACTTTGCGCGTAGGTCTTGTAAAGGACACTTATGCTATGTATTTTTCATTTTTCTAAACTTTATACTTTTTAAAATATTAAATAAAAACTAATACAATTTCTCCCATTGACTTACATTGGGCCATTATGACATCATAATAGGGTCTTTAAACTGGCTTGCACCTGTGCTTCACTGACACCTGCGCAAGGTTCCAAGGCTCCTCTTCTCTCTGTCCCTCTCCATTCAACTGTATAACTAGGAATATATTCTTTCCTTCTTCCACTCTTCTTCTTTCCTTCTTCCACTTCTTTCCTTCTTCCACTCTCCTTTCCTTTCTTCTTTCCTTCTTCCACTCTTCTTTCCTTCTTCTACTCTTCTTTTCTTTCTTCACTCTTCTTTCCTTCTTCCACTTTCTTTCCTTCTTACTCTTCTTTCCTTTTCTTCACTCTTCTTTCTTTTCTTCTTTCCTTCTTCCACTCTTCTTTCCTTCTTCAACTCTTCTTTCCTTTCTTCACTCTTCTTTCCTTCTTCCACTCTTCTTCCTTCTTTCAACTCTTCTTTCTTCTTCCACTCTTCTTTCCTTTCTTCACTCTTCTTTGCTTTCTTCTTTCCTTCTTTTCCTCTTCTTTCTTTTCTTCTTTCCTTTCTTCACTCTTCTTTCCTTTATTCTTCCCTTCTTCCACTCTTCTTTCCTTTTACTCTTCTTTCCTTACTTCTTTCCTTCTTTCACTCTTCTTTCTTTTCTTCTTCCTTTCTTAACTTTTGCATTTCATGCACTGGTATTTCCTTCAGGAAATGCATTTTCTAGTTCAGCTTGAACCGCTTAACGTAGAAACTTCGTTCAAACTTTGCTGCGTAGGTCTTGTTAAGGACACTTATGCTATGTATTTTTCATTTTTCTAAACTTTATACTTTTTAAAATATTAAAGAAAAACTAATACAATTTCTCCCATTGACTTACATTGGGCCATTATGACATCATAATAGGGTCTTTAAACTGGCTTGCACCTGTGCTTCACTGACACCTGCGCCAAGGTTCCAAGGAACCTCTTCTCTCTGTCCCTCTCCATTCAACTGTATAACTAGGAATATTATTCTTTCCTTCTTCCACTCTTCTTCTTTCCTTCTTCCACTCTCCTTTCCTTTCTTCTTTCCTTCTTCCGCTCTTCTTTCCTTCTTCTACTCTTCTTTTCTTTCTTCACTCTTCTTTCCTTCTTCCACTCTTCTATCCTTCTTCCACTCTTCTTCCCTTCTTTTACTCTTCTTTCCTCTCTTCTTTCCTTCTTTTCTTTCCTTCTTTCACTCTTCTTTCTTTTCTTCTTTCCTTTCTTCACTCTTCTTTCCTTTATTCTTTCCTTCTTCCACTCTTCTTACTTTTCTTCTTCCTTTCTTAACTTTTGCATTTCATGCACTGGTATTTCCTTCAGGAAATGCATTTTTTAGTTATTATTCTTTGTACCGACTTCTGCACTTAATTCAGCTCGAACCACTTAACTTAGAAACTCCGTTCAAACTTTGGCGCGTAGGTCTTGTAAACGACACTTATGCTATGTATTTTTCACTTTTCTAAACTTTATACTTTTTAAGATATTAAAGAAAAACTAATACAAATTTTCCCATTGACTTACATTGGGCCATTATGACATCATAATAGGGTCAATAAACTGGCTTGCACCTCTGCTTCACTGACACCTGCGCCAAGGTTCCAAGACTCCTCTTCTCTCTGTCCCTCTCATTTCAACTGTATAACTAGGAATTACTTTCCTTCTTCCACTCTTCTTTCCTTCTTTCACTCTTCTTTCTTTTCTTCTTTCCTTCTTCCACTCTTCTTTCCTTTCTTCACTCTCCTTTCCTTTCTTCTTTCCTTCTTTCACTCTTTTCTTCTTTCACTCTTCTCTCTTTTCTTCTTTCACTCTGCTCTCTTTTCTTTTTTCATCTTTCACTCTTCTTTCCTTCTTCCACTCTTATTTCCTTTCTTCACTCTCCTTTCCTTTCGTCTTTATTTCTTTCACTCTTCTTTTCTTCTTTCATCTTCCACTCTTCTTTCCTTTGTTCTTTCCTTCCTTCACTCTTCTCTCATTTCTTCTTTCCTTCTTTCACTCTTCTCTCTTTTCTTTTTTCATCTTTCACTCTTCTTTCCTTCTTTTACTCTTCTTTACTTTCTTCTCCATCTTTCCTTCTTTCACTCTTCTTTCCTTCTTTCACTCTTCTTTATTTTCTTCTTTCCTTCTTCCACTCTTCTTTTCTTTCTTCTTTCCTTCCTTCACTCTTCTTTCTTTTCCTCTTTCCTTCTTCCACTCTTCTTTCCTTCTTCCACTCTTCTTTCCTTCTTCCACTCTCCTTTCTTTTCTTCTTTCCTTCTTCCACTCTTCTTTCCTTCTTCTACTCTTCTTTTCTTTCTTCACTCTTCTTTCCTTCTTCTTTCTTTTCTTCTTTCCTTTCTTCACTCTTCTTTCCTTTCTTCTTTCCTTCTTCCACTCTTCTTCCCTTCTTCTACTCTTCTTTTCTTTCTTCACTCTTCTTTCCTTCTTCCACTCTTCTTTCCTTCTTCTACTCTTCTTTTCTTTCTTCACTCTTCTTTCCTTCTTCCACTCTTCTTTCCTTTCTTCTTTCCTTCTTCCACTCTTCTTTCCTTCTTTCTCTCTTCTTTATTTTCTTCTTTCCTTCTTCCACTCTTCTTTCCTCCTTTCACTCTTCTTTCTTTTCTTCTTTCCTTCTTCCACTCTTTTTTCCTTCTTCCACTCTTCTTTTCTTTCTTCACTCTTCTTTCTTTTCTTCTTTCCTTCTTCCACTCTTCTTTCCTTTCTTCTTTCCTTCTTATACTTTTCTTTTTTTTCCTCTTTCCTTCTTCTTTCCTTTCTTCACTCTTCTTTCTTTTCTTCTTTCCTTCTTCCCTTCTTCGACTCTTCTTTCCTTTCTTCTTTCCTTTCTTTACTCTTCTTTCCTTTCTTATTTCCTTCTTTCACTCTTCTTTCCTTTCTTATTTCCTTCTTTCACTCTAATTTCTTTTCTTCTTCCTTTCTTAACTTTTGCATTTCATGCATTGGTATTTCCTTCAGGAAATGCATTTTCTAGTTCTCTTTACCGACTTCTGCGCTTAATTCAGCTTGAACCGCTTAACGTAGAAACTTCGTTCAAACTTTGCTGCGTAGGTCTTGTTAAGGACACTTATGCTATGTATTTTTCATTTTTCTAAACTTTATACTTTTTAAAATATTAAAGAAAAACTAATACAATTTCTCCCATTGACTTACATTGGGCCATTATGACATCATAATAGGGTCTTTAAACTAGCTTGCACCTGTGCTTCACTGACACCTGCGCCAAGGTTCCAAGGAACCTCTTCTCTCTGTCCCTCTCCATTCAACTGTATAACTAGGAATATTATTCTTTCCTTCTTCCACTCTTCTTCTTTCCTTCTTCCACTCTCCTTTCCTTTCTTCTTTCCTTCTTCCACTCTTCTTTCCTTCTTCTACTCTTCTTTTCTTTCTTCACTCTTCTTTCCTTCTTCCACTCTTCTATCCTTCTTCCACTCTTCTTCCCTTCTTTTACTCTTCTTTCCTTTCTTCTTTCCTTCTTTTCTTTCCTTCTTTCACTCTTCTTTCTTTTCTTCTTTCCTTTCTTCACTCTTCTTTCCTTTATTCTTTCCTTCTTCCACTCTTCTTTCCTTCTTCCACTCTTTATTCCTTTCTTCACTCTTCTTTCTTTTCTTCTTTCCTTCTTCCTTTCTTCTTTCCTTCTTTTACTCTTCTTTCCTTTCTTCTTTCCTTCTTTCAATCTTCTTACTTTTCTTCTTCCTTTCTTAACTTTTGCATTTCATGCACTGGTATTTCCTTCAGGAAATGCATTTACTAGTTATTATTCTTTGTACCGACTTCTGCACTTAATTCAGCTCGAACCACTTAACTTAGAAACTCCGTTCAAACTTTGGCGCGTAGGTCTTGTAAAGGACACTTATGCTATGTATTTTTCATTTTTCTAAACTTTTTACTTTTTAAAATATTAAAGAAAAACGAATACAAATTTTCCCATTGACTTACATTGGGCCATTATGACATCATAATAGGGTCATTAAACTGGCTTGCACCTGTGCTTCACTGACACCTGCGCCAAGGTTCCAAGGCTCCTCTTCTCTCTCTGTCCCTCTCCATTCAACTGTATAACTAGGAATATTAAGAGACACCTTCCATACTCTACCTTTTTTTCTCACTCTACTTTCTCTCACACTCCATCTCTCTGCTTCACTCCATTTTCTCTCCTTCTTCCACTCTTCTTCCCTTCTTCCACTCTTCTTTCCTTCTTTCACTCTTCTTTCTTTTCTTCTTTCCTTCTTCCACTCTTCTTTCCTAGCTTCACTCTTCTTTCCTTTCTTCTTTCTTTCCTTCTTCCACTCTTCTTTCCTAGCTTCACTCTTCTTTCCTTTCTTCTTTCTTTTCTTCTTCCTTTCTTAACTTTTGCATTTCATGCACTGGTATTTCCTTCAGGAAATGCATTTTCTAGTTCATTTATTTTATCTGATTAATTTATATCAGCCAGTTAAATCACGATCCCCACAATATCAGAGGCTACTTGGCGCTTGTTTCGAGTTCTATTTTAACTTATTAGCAGCTAGCTAGCTACTATGTGTTCTCAATTGATGTTCTGTTAAAGTGTTAGCAGCAAGCTAACAATAATGGTTGAGACAGGCGGGATATTAGTTTAACAATAGGTATGTAGCCCTGTGCTATATTTAGGATTCCTCCGTCAGGAGGAATCCTATTGTTTTTGTAAGTATTATTATTATTCTTGTACCATGGGAGTCAATGGCAGCCCCTAGAACCGTATGGTAACTTTTTCTGAAATTTGGCACACTCATTAAGAACAGTCCCTTCTTTACTCACACCAAGTTTCATGTCTCCCACTAGACCACGCTAGCGCCACCAACGGGTCAAAGTTGGACTTTTGTTAACACTGTAACTTTTGAACCGTTTGACCGATTTTCAAAAATGAGGTACCATTGGATTCCTTGGATCAAGACGAATTCGACGTTCAATGGCGACAATTTTCGGTTGTACAGATGTTCTGTTATTCCCGGTTTTATCAAAAAACCTTTGAAAGCCTACTCCTCCTACAATTTTGGTCGAATCTTCTTCAAAATCACTAGAGATGATCTTCAGACCAAGCCTCACAAAACAGTCATAGAATTTTGATCCTCACAACCGTTTTTCCTGTACAGCCACTCAAATTCAGCAGAAAAGCCGCCAAACAGCAAGTGAAGTAATATCTATGCAAATCTTTGACATATAAACCTGAGCGTCAGTGGTACGGGGTAGAGAAGTCGTTTATTAATCAGAAGGTTGTTAGTTCAATTCCCTGTCAAAGCGTCCTTTAGCAAGACACTTCTTTCTTTTCTTCTTTCCCTTCTTCACTCTTATTTCCTCTATTCTTTCCTTCTTCCACTCTTCTTTTCTTCTTTTACTCTTCTTTCCAAAATTGTGAAGAATATACATTTTCCCCTGGTTTCGCAATCTTTGGAGGAATCCGCATCGCTGCTTGCAGCTATATTTTTCCTTTTATTTTCTTCGTGTAAAAATATTTATAAATGTAAAAAAAAAAATTTCAATACAATATGCCAAAATGTATTTTATTTTCATTTGAATACTTCGTGTCTGTAATTTTATTGGTTGTTATGATGATGTGACCTTTGATCCACAAACTGTTAACGGGACTGGAGGGTTGAGGAGAAGAAGAGAGAAGATGGATGAGAGCGGACGGCTAGTCTGAGCTCGCTGTTCATAACTTTATAATTACACTGTTAGTATCTATGTCTAGGCTATAGGACGAGATTTTAACTGATTTAAGTTGTCGGACAGATAACTAAGACCTCAGTGTATGTGTTCTTGGACAGTTTAATGAGTTTAAAGAACGTGAGTAGCCTGCCTCGTGACGCCTATACTGGGCGCCATTTTAGCTCGTAGTGCTCGAGTCAGATGCAGTCACCATCGTCCTCGGTGCACACGGGACGTTAACAACTTTGCTGAGTTGCCAAGACAGAGGAGGATTTCTTTGCCGTTCGTTTGGACAAGACGGAAAGGAGTGACGCCCGCGCGAACAGGTCGACACGCACGCTTCCACACAAAGGACTCTCCACTCTCTTTACGCCTCAAGGTTAACATTTTTGTTTGTTTTTGAGCGAAGTGGCCGGTTTGCAGTGGTGGACGAAGTACACTAACTACGTACTGTCGCAGCCCAGCTCTCAGAAGGACGCAACAAGGGAATTTCTCAAGCACGTTCTTTATTAAGGCTTCAAACTTAAAACAAAGGTATTTAAACAAACAGAAAATGGGGTAAACCCTCCGGCTTGCACCCAGTGCAACCGGCACCTTCCCCTCTGTCTCTCTCTCGTCAGCCCCGCTTCTCACTGACTGTTTTAAAGTCTTTGTCTGACTAGATTGGCACTGATCAGCCACTAGTCAAACAATCTGCAGGTGAGCTTTCAATTAAGGAAAGCCCGACCTGCCTAGTCCCCAGAACACCTCCCCAGGGTCCTAAAGTCTGCCTTGTATAGGCCTGGTAAGGGAATTCACTCATGTTCAAACCAAGTGGGAGCCCAAGAGCAGCTTGGGCTACCACAGTACTTAAGTGAAAGTATAGATACCTTGTGTAAAATATTACTCCAGTAAAAGTGGAAGTATGCACTTTGAATTTCTACTTAAGTAGAGGTATAAAAGTATTTGCCTTCATATATACTTAAGTATTAAAAGTAAAAGTACCTTCATGAATTATGGTTTTAATGCCCTTTTATCATTTTCACATCAAAGCTCCTGCTCAATCAACTTATATAAGGTGAAAATACTAATGCCACTCTTTAAATAGTGTCTTACATTTGTCTATTAATAAGTATAAGCACAAAACATTGAAAGCTATCTATTGCCATTAGGTAAGACCAAGTGGTTATGAAATAACAGCACTAGAGAACAATTATTTAATTTTACATTTATTTGTAACTTAGTTGCACATTTAATTATAAAAAAAATTGGAGTAAAACATAAGCTCCTTTACTATATCACATCTGTATGTCTGTGTTACCCTTAAACTCATTAAAACTGATTTATGTTTCAAAGTATGATAAATACCATTACAGGAACTAGTTCCACACAATCAGAGAATGTGGTGTTACACTAGTTTGTGCTGAAGACTAGTGATAGTAGTGATATTCCCCACACAACCCTAGATACAAAAACAGACGAAAGTCAAAACAAAACACGTGACCTCAGATCAAACGTAAAAAAAATTTGCATACCAGTCTGCACCGAAGACTGTAAAGAAGTATGTAGTGATATACAAGGGTGTTCAGGCAAGTAAGTGTCAGCCGTTTCTTCCATCATTTCCATCATTTATGTAGCGTTAAGTAAGCATGAGCATAAAACATCCTCAAAATGCTGCAGCGGCCAAATATTAATCGGAGTGGAGGGCCAAAACCAAAGGCTCAGGTTAGGTCATCCCCCAATACATCGAAAAGTATTGCATATTTGTGCAAAATGAACATTAAGTACTATAATAAAAGGTAGACTTTTAATTATCAAGGTTTTTTTTTAATTTATTTTGAAAGCAGGAATGTAAAACAATTATATTTAAATGGGACATATTATGAAAATTCCACTTTTTTAGTGGTTCTACACATTCATTTGGGTATCTGGCATGTCTACCGACCCAAAAACTCTGGGAAAAAAACTACTCCCACGATTTGTTATGGTTCTTGTACGTCAGAAACGTCATGCTTGAGTGACTGCCAATGAGCTTCCTTAACAGTCTCTCGTCACAATGATATGGGCGTCTCTCTTACATGGCCTTAGCCCGCACCCCCCCCCCCCCCCCCATTTCACTTCATTTTTGAAAACTTCAGATACACTTGGGAAAGCTAGCTATCAGCATGGAGCAAATGAAGCCCTCAAGATGCGCTGTGGTCGGCTGCACAAATCAGCACAGATCTGTACATAATCTCCCAGCCTCAGAAGAGACGAGTGAAATGGATTGAATTCATATTTAATTGTAATGTTCCGGAAAGAATTGGCAAAAGTCTGTTGGTGTGCGCAAGCCATTTTGAATTGGACTGTTTTACCAATCTGGGCCAATATAACGCTGGACTGGCAACAAGATTGACCTTGCAAGCGGGATCGGTACCATCTATTCGACACAGTACAGACGAGGTAATTGTAAGTATCTTTCCAAACAATTATTTTGACCGTTGAGTAAATAGTGTGGCCGGTTAGCGACTTTGCCAATGTTAGAGGGCTTGGGGGATGTTACCATTGTTGCGTTTTGGGGAAATATGTACTTGTATCTAATTTTCTCTAACAATAACTTTACCATTAGCGTGTAAGATCTAGTCTCGTGAAATGATAGGCTTTGTGTAAAAGTTAGCGACATTATTGTATATACATGTTGTACTGTGTAGGAGCCAATATGTGGCTAACGCATTTTTGTGTGAACAGTTTGATGGAGATAATTTCCAAACACTGTTAATGACTTAAGAATATAATAATCAAGTGCCTTGTATTATTAATTACCTTATATGAATCATGTACTTATGTAAGCAGGAACATGGCTTTTCTGTGTTTCTGCGTGTGTGTAACTTAGAATATTAGGTGCCACTTAGTCTGCATTTGTACAAGAGCATGTTTAGACCAGAAGTGATAAGAAGGGTCGAACTGTGCTTCTTCCGACCTGGCAAAACTTCCATCCTTGCCTCGAGCGTCAGAAATCCACTACGTGGTTTTCCCTGCTAAACGCCCAACTTCTGCCTATATAAACCTTATGCGATGTGTTTATCATTGCTTCACTTTCAGCCTTGTGCTGGGAGTGAGCCCGATTGCAATTGTTGTTTGTCTATTAAATATACTTATATGCAGCTCCGGAGTCCTGAGGTAACTAGGGTGAATTTTCACCTAACACAGTTAAGCTAGCCTATTTGATCTATGCTTACTTATACAGTAGATAGTTCGCTTGGATATCTATGGAGTGGAATTCGTGTCGAAGTATATATTGTCTTTATGAGAAATAGTTCTCTCATCCAAACACATTCCCTTGTGAAAGGGCTTTGTATTGGGGTGGGGAGAGGTGTTAATAGTCCGCCTGCATAGGTATATGATTCAAGGCAATTAGCCCTCCTGTTGACACCTTTCGGGTTTCGACACAACAATGATAGGGTAATACATGTTAAATGGGAACTTCGAGTTTTCGAGATTAATTGTTGACACAAAATAACCTGACAGTGAAATGATAGGCTTTGTGTAAAAGTTAGCGACATTAGCATGTTGTACTGTGTAGGAGCCAATATGTGGCTAACGCATTTTTGTGTGAACAGTTAAGCTAGCCTATTTGATCTATGCTTACTTATACAGTAGATAGTTCGTTTGGATATCTATGGAGTGGAATTCGTGTCGAAGTATATATTGTCTTTATGAGAAATAGTTCTCTCATCCCAAAAAGATTCCCTTGTAAAAGGGCTTTGGATTGGGGTGGGGAGAGGTGTTAATTACCGTCTGCATATATGATTCAAGGCAATTAGCCCTCTTGTTGACGAGCAAATGGTTGACAGCAGGTATGTTCACCCAATTTGCATTGTAAATGTAAGGCTTGTGTTTATATACATGTACTATATATATACTATATGTGTATGTACATATATGTACTATATGTGTATAGTACATATATGTGTGTGTATATATATATATATATATATATATATATACAAACTAACCAAATAACCAATGCCATAATCACTTTGAATCTATAGTTATGTTTTTCCCCCTTTATTTTACAGGGACACCAGCCTTCTGCAGATTAGAGAATGTGTTGACTAACAAGAGGGTTCTAAAAGATGTGGGGAAGCTGAGCCCTCACTACCAGACCTCTTCGTTGGAGTCTTTCCACAGCGTCATTCTGCGTTTTGTGCCCAAAAACGTAGTCTTTCCTTTTCTTGGAATGTTATGCAGGTAACAGTACGATCATTTTTTCAAAGAAATGTAAACCTATTATGTATTATACAAACTATTATACACGCATACACACATGCTCTTATAAGTATTATTTTCTCCCCAAAGACTCAATGAAAATGCTGGGCGTCCCCAAGCAACAAGTTCAGCTGGTGAGCCACTATTTAAAGTGAACTTCCAAAAATATAAGAAGGGCGAGTGCACTGCAAAGCCGGTGAAAGCAGAAACCTTCCGTGAGTGTCACAGGCTTTATTTAAAATTCCACAAAGTCAAACAATGTACAAACAGTATGTGAAACATAAATAACATATACATTAACTCAGTGGCGGCTCCTGAAAAAATTCTCAGGGGGGGGGATTTTTTTGATAATGATTAAGGCGACCCACTCGGTAAGTACCAATTGTAAGGACAATTGTATCTATTTGTTGTGAGCTGATTAACTCATACAGCAATACATTTTTGTTCAGTAGATGGCAGCACACAACAGAAAGATTTCCCCTCTAGCTACATAAGTTACAGGTGGAAAGCTATGGAAAAAAGTTGCCTTCATGAGCCTTCAAAAGAAAAAGTGAGGTGGCGCCACAATAAATTGTCCCACTTGTTCATTATTCACATTACCAAAATGTTGTATGGTGTAACATAGCTTAACAGGACACATGGTATGTCCTGTAACAACATAAATAAGGGGGCAACATAAGTCAAAACCAACTACATTTATTGACTAATCTTTACAAAAGCAAAATAAGTTATGGCATAGAAAATAATGCAAGTAGCATGCACGGTTTAAGATGTGCCGGTTCTTGTTCACCTCATCATTGTGGCGGCGTACTGCTAGCCTGTATCCCTCATCCAGTTGAGTGGCAATGTTCACCCTCCCAAAACCACAGAACTTCAGACAACTGTCTATGTGTAGCTTCGCCTGCTCATGTTTTTTTTTACCTTTTCGGACAGATGGTGCATGTCCTTAACTCCGGTTGTTATCGATGCAGTGCTGTCTGTCATGGAGCCTTCGGGGTGGAAAAGGAGGCAGGGATAGCAAAAGACTCCGTTAGCCACTTCACAGCCTGCTAGCCACGATTTCCTTTGGTACCAATTCTTTGAAAATCCTCGGGTGTAGGATTTCCCCTTCTTTGTAGCTACCTGTTTAATCGTTATATTTGGTCTAGGAGGTCCTAATTGTATTGTTGCCAATTTGTCTTCATTGTTACGCCGACCGAAAGGAGTCTCTTTCAAAGAAATAATTGAATTGCTGCTGTTGCACTGAGCACTGGCCATCTCGACAGAATATGCTGATATGCCTTTGTCGAAGCTGTATGACGTACTTATACGCTTTTGCGTCGATTACTTATGACAAGACCAGGAGGGGCGAGCCCTCCCGGAAGCCATAGAGAATGCATTGAGAGCTCTGTTTTGTGAAAAAAATGGATTTAACATGGGAGTCAATGGGAGAGGTCTGGGGCGATTTTCATTTCGCCCCAAATCGCCCCAGAAGGGGCGGGGCCATTTGAAGCACGACTTTAGGCTGACTGAATGACTGTTACATGATTCGACAATGACATACAGAGGCAGATCAGACGGCCTAGTAGTAGAAAATCGTCATTTACGCGACTTACAAGGATATTGCGTTTATACATTTTTTTTTTTTTCCTAGGCAGTGCGTCGCCCCAATCGCCCTTATGGACAAGCCGCCCCTGCATTAACTGCTGTCTTTAAATGGTCTTCATAATAAATAGATTAATATAATTACAAAATAATTATAAAAATCAAATAATAAATACAAAAATGTGCAACATTGTAAAAGTTTTGTATTTTTTTGTATTACAGAGTACGTGGATAACCTGTTGGACCTCATCCTTCACGAGGTTTTTCAGGACCCGGCCCCATATGTGAATGAGGTGCTGAAGATCCCAATACCCGCGGATCTCTCTGCCCAGTTTGAGAAACCTGACAAGCGGGAAGTTATAGCCAGCTATGTGTCTAGGTTCAATCAAGGGCAGGTCTGAACCCCGTATAACTTCCCTGTGCATCAGGGAACACTCTTCGTATCTGGAGCACAACGCAGGACGGCAGGACCACCCTGATTCTCCGGCCCAGATAGCCCCAACACCAGCTAACAAAGCTTCTGTACGCCAAATACCTGTGACGGCTGAGCAAAGTTTACATTGGATTTAGAGAATAAAAGGTGACACACATATATAAAGTGTTCCTTTGTTTACAGTATGGCTACTGATGGCACAAAGTGTAATTTTGTAATCAATGTTTTTATTATACTTGGTATTTTTTGTATTTATTACCTATGTATCAGCCAGTACATTTAATAACTATGTTTAAAAAGCTCTGTGGCATTCTTTCTAGCAATCTTTCTAACAATAAAAGTGTATACAAAAAGATTTCTGTGCTTTTAGTGTTTGATGTGTAACATGTCAACAATTGACACGTGTAAGATGAGCAGTTAGCAAAGTAACTCAGGGGGAAGAGTAATTTATTGTATTTTATTCGCCAGTCATATTTGTATTGCAGAAATGACTGATAACTCATGCATTAAAAAAAATAAACGTACTGCTCTATTCCTCTTTGACGCAAAGGCCCATAATCTGCCCTGTAAATGTTGAATGCATTCTGTCGTGAGAACACATTCAAACACAGGTTCCAGGCCTGGGTGGTCGACCATGTAGGTAGTTTGGTTCTGAGGCTGCAGTAGTCTTCTTGTAACCTTGAATATTGAAAGTGTAAGTGACATGGAATATAAAACAGATGATGACTGCATATTTACAATGTCACAAATAATTCTACCTGTGGTATCTTCCTGCAGCATTGATTCTCAGGCTCTGTAGGAATTTGCTCACACTTGGCACAAATACACCTGTATAGATAAAGAGTTTTAAAAAGTGACAACATTGCAGGTAAAGTGTATCTGAATGTTGTGTGACAAAAGTCGACAAATACAACGATATAATGAGAAAACCAGGTTTGAACGCTAATAAACGGAGGTAAGTACGTTATGTTCTACACCTGCTTGGTCCATTACTGTTGTCAGATAATATTTTACTTTACAGCTGGAGCTTAACTCGTGTATTTTGCTATGCACCACTTATGAGAAAAATTATTAAACAGGATACATAACAATTCAAAAAGTCCAGCCATCAAAAGCAAGCTAAGTCCCACATGGTAGATAGCTAGCTATCCTGCAAGCCATCTGGTTGAATTAAAAGCTTAGAAAAAGTATTGTATTCTGACAGAACACTGACGAGAAGGGTGTATTTGTTTGGCTGTTGTTCGTGTAGCAGGCATAATGGCGTTCCCATTATCTGCATTTATATAAACACTTTTCACAAACAGTAACTTCCATAAACACACTGTATTTGTTACATACTCGTACATGCACACACTATTTACTAGCATTGCCATGCTCTCCACACCGACAACAGACCATATTGCCTTAGCCAAAGAAAAAAAGAAATGTAGAATTGACAAAGTTTACTTACCATTCAGAAACGTCCTGTTGTACCCTACATTCTTGAACTTGTTTGGGAGCCTCTTCTTGTTCAGGGTCTGAACAATCTACATCTCTATCTCGTTTCCAGTGGCCATATTTTTCGTTTCAAACGTTTCAAAGAGTATCCCAAAACCGCGGAGGAGGGGGGAGGGGTTAGCTGGCTCATTAGCATAGGAGCTCAAAACAGCTTGTTTGAGAGAAGGGCTGTTTCAAGCAGGGTAAAAGGGTACAGTTTATAATGATCCTTGTGGTATTTTGACCAAACTATGTTACAGACATTTCATTAAGACCCCAAGGAACCATATCAACTTGTGGTAAAATGGGCATACGATGGGTCCTTTAAAAGAAAACAGCAGTTGATCAGGCTACTGCCTCTTCCAGTGTGTATGATGCCTTTTACACCATATTAGATCTTGGAACACATCACATGACAAAAGTCATACTGCATGCATTAAAGCAAAGTATACCACAGCACCTAAGTCTCTATTATTTTTCTATCTAAAATAAGTTGAGTAAAGACAGTGACCTTCTATTGACCCCTTCAACAAAACCCTTGGTGAGTGGTTTTTGCACCATGTTCTCTATCATGCGATTGACTGCCTTAACAACCCTGCCAGTACGTGTCCTGACTACCTGTCTCACAGGCCCTAGTGTTTGTGTGGGTATCTGACTATCAGTTATTGTAACAGGTGAGTTGACATCAGGGGGCACTGTCTCGCCTAAATCAAAAGCCTCAGTTGGGGAGTCAAAGTCAGTGTCAGTCAAGTTTGAGTCAGGAGGAACACTGGAACCAATGAAGTCTCTCACAGGTGAGAATTAGTTTTCCCCTTGACCTCTGACCTCATCAGACTGGGTTATCGTGGGTGTCGATTGAACAGAGTCTCTGGACAGAGAATGGGGTCTCTCATCCTCCACCTCACACTCATCAGCATCTCCCATAGACTCACACACAGCATCAGATGATGTGCTTAACCACGAGTAGGTATGGTTCTCAGAAGCATCTACTGCCAGGCCACTCAAGGCATCAACAGAGAGAGGCTGGAACTCACTGGCCACATCTGAGGCATTTTCATTCAGCTCCTCACTGCTTTGTTCTGGGACAGGTAAGAAGCTCACATCCAACATCAGGTTCCGATGGACGATTTTGTTTTTCCCACTCTCATCCCTGACTTTGTAAATGTGAGTCTGAGGGTTCCGGTCTATGATGGTATACATGGTCATATGATGGTCCCACTTGTCCACTAGCTTCCTCTTCCCTCTCTCCGTTCTATTGGCAAGCAAAACTCGGTCGCCAACGTTCAGGTGGTGAAAGATCTCGTGGGTTCCACGGACTCTCTTGTTGTAGCCATCAGCTTGATGTTTCTGTTCTTTCCTCGCATGCTGCTGAGCTATGCCGGCAGCCACATGGAGGTTCGCCATCAACTTCTCTGCATAGGTCTTATAATTCACCACGACTGGATCCTTCAGGACTTGTTTGAAGACCATATCTACCGGGAGTCTGGGGACTCGACCGTACATCAAGTAGAATGGAGGATATCCAGCCGTTTCATGGATGGTGGCATTATAAGCAAAGGTCAAAGTCTGTATCTGTTGAGCCCAGTGTTGTTTGGCTGCTAGTGGTAAGGCACGCAACATACTGCCGAGCGTCCTATTGAACCTTTCGGTTTGTCCATTCCCCATGGGATGGTATGCTGTTGTGTGTGTTTTTGTAATCCCTGTGAGGCTGAGGAGTTCGGCAATGAGTTTACTTTCAAAATTGGCTCCCTGATCGGAATGTATTCGCTCTGGAAAACCATAGATGCAGAACACGTTATCCCATAACTTCTTCGCTATTTGCTTTGCAGTTTGGTTAACACAGGGGAACGCATGGGCCAATTTTGTGAAGTGGTCTGTTATGACCAACACATCTACAGATCTTTGTTGACTGTCCTCAGCACTCTAAAAATCAATGCACACCAGTTCCATGGGTGCTGAAGTGCGAATGCTCTCCAAGGGGGCTCGGGCAGCTGGTTCAGGGGTCTTTGCAAGGATACAGCGTTGGCAGCATTTCACATATTCCTTGATGTCTCTTCCCATTTGCGGCCAGAAGAAACGCTGTCGGGCAAGATGTGCTGTTCTAGCTTGCCCTTGATGCCCAGCGAGATCATGCACACCAGCGAGAGCCTTGGCCTTCAAGCTAACAGGCAGCACAAACTGATACCTCTTCTCTTTGCTTAATGGGTCTTTAGTTACCCTGTATGGGACTCCGTCCTGGACTTTCAGATGATGCCACTGCTTGCACAGTGTCTGAGCCGTAGCTGTTAACCTACTTCTCCCTCGCCTAGGTGGTGGCTCACCCCTCAGAACGAGTGGCAGGACCTCCCTGATAACTGGATCCGTTTCCTGGCTGTGCCTTAGCTCGCCGATGGAGAGGGCTGGAGGTGTGTCCTGTTCTGAGGGCACCGCCTGAGGAAGAGCTTTGAAAAACTGAGTGGCTCTTATCTCTGCTCCCTTTTCCCACTCTACGTGAGCTTCAAAAGCAGATCTTACATGTGAGGGTTCTTGACTACCAGCCAGTATGTCTTGAGTGGTGTCCATGATCACACAGCAGCCTGCATCATCTGTCCGGAGACAATGGACCTTGCAGCGGAAGATATCCTGAATTTTCTCCTCCTTTGTTCCCTCTGCTTCGGCCAACAGACCTTCATACGACTCGCTGATCAACCTTTGGCTCACTGACTTGGCAAAAGGATCTCTACTTAGGGCATCCTCCACGATGTTCTTTACCCCAGGGATGTGTTTGATACTGAATGTGTATGGGGAAAGCTTTGCCACCCACCTTTGTTCGTAAGCGTCAAGTTTCGGTTTTGTCATTATATAAGTTAAAGGATTATTGTCGGTCCACACTGTAAAAGTGTGGCCCTTCAACCAGTGGCTGAATTTTTCACAAACACTCCATTTGAGCGCCAAGAATTCTAGGCGGTGGGCAGGATACCTCTTTTGTGAGCCAGTGAGGGTCTTGCTCGCAAAGGCGATCGGGTGTGCCTTCATTTTCCCCTCTGGTATCTGGGACAGAACTGCCCCAAGGCCGTCAAGAGAAGCGTCAATGGACAGAACCAGGGGCTTAGAGAAGTCTGGATGAGTGAGGACCGCACAGTTCAGGAGCTTCTCCTTGAGGCTGGCGAAGGCGGAGTCGCAGTCAGGGGTCCAGTCTGCAGGTTTGAGCTTTCTGTAGACTCCTGGATTCTGACTGTACTTTCCGGCCTTTCCTCTCCGTTTCTGGCCAGCTGTGAGGGCGAACAGGGGTTTTGCGATGGAGGAGCAATTTGGTATGAAGTGCTGGTAATAAAATACCATCCCCAGGAACGACTTCACTCTGCGGACTGAAGGAGTGCAGCTATCATTTTCCATCAAGTCCCTCTTCGACATTTTGGCGATGACCTCAACTTTTTCGGGGTCAACAGCAACACCGTCACCATCAACAATGTGTCCGAGGAACTTCACGGACCTCCGCAACAGATGGCACTTTTTCGGACTCAATTTCAGGTTGTGCTCCCGCAGCCTCTGAAAAACAACCTCCAACCTGCTGAGGGCCTGCTGTTCAGAGGGGGCAAAGATCAAGAGATCATCTAGGTAACACAAAAGACTGCTGAAGTTTAGATCGCCAAAGATGCTTAACATCATCCTCATGAAGGACGCCGGACTGTTGCAAAGCCCCTGCGGCATTCTGTTATACTCATGCAGGCCTAGTGGTGATGTGAAGGCGGTGTATTTTTTGTCCTCCTCATGCATGGGCAGGTTATAAAAACCAGATGTGAGGTCCATGGTGCTGAAGACAGTGTTACCGCCAAGGGCAGCCAAGCAGTCAGATTGATGGGGCAAAGGATGAGCATCCTTGATGGTTCTCGCGTTCAGCCATCGAAAGTCTGTGCATATACGAAGATCGCCATTCTTCTTCCAAACCATCACGAGTGGGGAAGCATATTCACTCATTGATTTCCGTATGATTCCCTGCTCATCCATCTCAGTGAGAGTTTGACGCAGCTTTTGATAGTGGGCTGGCGGCACTCTACGATACGGAAGACGGAAAGGACGGTCGTCAGTGAGGCGGACTCTATGCACAAAGCCCTTAGCTTTCCCGCAGTCTAGATGGTGCTTTGAGAATACGTCCTGATACTTCTCCAGCAATGTCACGAGTTGAAGCTTGGTGGAAGGGCTTGCTTCACAATGGTCAATGTCAACGTCTCCCAGACCAGACTTCCGCAGCCTGTCTTTCAGATCAGTGTTGTCGTCCTGTTTCACATGAGTCACTTTAACAGAGCCATCGTCACTCTGAGAGGAACCCTGGAACAGTGTGAAGTCTTCAGCCGCGACACAAGGAGAGACGTCTGCCAGCTTGCTGTTCTTTCTAAGGGTGAGTGGTTTGTCGGAGATGTTGGTGATTTTCATAGGGGTCCAGCCATCTCCCCACAGCGGTGTGACCACTCTCCCCACCATGATGCCCCGAGGCACACACCTGGAAGTGGTAGGCTCCACAATAACCGTGCTCCCAGGTGACTTGGGCACGTTACTTGGCAGTCTACCCCACAGTAGGTACTCTTGTTTGGGGAGGAGAGTCACCGCCTGAGTTAGTTTCACTGTCCCGACTTTTTCTGGCACATCTTCACCCCTCCATCTCGTGAGGCTTGCCATCATCTCCAAAAACTGTTCGCCGTCTGAAGACCCCTGTGTGTTGCGTGAAGTAAGTGTCCAATAATTCTTCTCATTTTTCAGCTGATGTAGAACATATTTCAGCATGTTGGTGCCTACTATGACGTCATCTTTCTGACCAGTGACCACAAGGACTGGCACCATGCACTTCACCCCATATAGACTCAGTTCCATGTCGTAAATGCACTTGGGGCTCACCTGTACTCCTCCACAGCCGACAAGGATGATGCGCTGCAGGAGTTCTTGTTGTTGGGTCAGGACGCTATCTGATAGCAGCCGCTGCTCCGCCTCTTCACTTATCGTGCAAGCCATTGACCCTGTATCGAGGAGCCCTTGTAACTGAGTGCAGCCATTAACTGTCACTGGTGCGTGAAATAACTCACTGAACGCTTCTACTTTGTGAATATTCTGAACGATTACTGTACAATTATCTGACATTGCTTTACAAACATTGACATACATCTCCTTTAATTCTTCACCTTCTCCAAGGGTTGATGCTTTAACGCTCACACATCCCCTCTCCGTATGTAAGCCATCTAGTTTAAACCTGCTCCACCTTGCTCATGTTTAGGCTGTGCTCTCGCTAACTGTGGCTGGGTGTTAATTCTTGGCCGGCGCTGTTGGCACTCTCTCTTCCAGTGGCCGGGCTTGTAACAGCCCATACAGAGGTTTGCCTGTCTACAGTGTGCAGTAGTTGAGTGTTCAGCAGACTGACAGACTCTACATCTACTCTGAACAATGGCTACTGGACTCCTATTCGGCGGCACGACTGCTGCTGTCTGGGCCTTCTGCTCCAGCACACGGTTCAGCAAGCCAATGAGAGACTGGATACATACGCTCTCGGTCTGAGAAGAGGATGGAGGCTCCATTGCCTTTGAGTAACAGGTAAGATCTGTGGTGTTATTAGCAGTGACTGTCTCTATTGCTGATGTCTGAGCATGTGCACCAATGTTCTTTGGCCGGTAAGATTTGGCTTGAGACATTGTTCTAGCCTCTCTCTGATGTTCAATGAGGTGTTATGAGGTGTTATGACAGTGTTTCACCAGCATCATTGTGACCTCGTGAGAGGGGTCCTCAATGTTTCGCCCCTGCCTTCTCAGACACTCATCCGCGACATCGACAGCCTTATTCAAGCGTATCCAGTAGTCCATGGGACTTTCTCCGGCCAGTGGAAGAGTGTTATAAAAATCTGCTAGAGGCGAGGAGTAGGTTACCTCACTGAAATGTTGTTTCAGGATATCAAAGACAAGCTTGGAGTCTTCAGCTGGCCGCAGCGATGGCATGCTGCGCAGTGTGACTTTAACAATGTCTCTAGCCTTTCCCATTAATCTTGACATTATCTCCTGGGACTGTTCTCGTGAGGACACACCCCTCTTATTCAAGTAGACGCTCATAATTTCTTCCCACTCATGCGTGTTTGTCCGTTCCATCACCCCTGAAGTACGGTGGCTCTTTGACATCTGTCTTCATAACTAACTTTACTCCAGTCATGTTCAAGTCAGACTGTCCATGTCCTAAGTTCAGACTAGGTGTAGGAGTGGTTTGGCTATCTGCGCTACTAACAGATCTCTTTAGCTGGCTAGCAATGTTCTCTTCTATTTCGTGAGCTAATTGTGTAATAAGGTTCCCTAGGTCTGAGGAGCTCACATCTGGATTAAACACTGGCTGACGTGGAGAATGCTCATCTGTGTGCGTGTGAGTGTATGAGAATACAGGGCGACCCACTGGACTAACACCGCTTCCCATGTCTGAGGCATACCCTAACCTACGCGCGTGCGATGCAGGGAAATGTGCATCAGTATGTACACCTGTGGACGAGAGCGCAGGTTTGCCCAGTGCACCAGCACCTCTAACCGGCGTGCTCTCATCCCTCATAAACTGGCCCCTACCTAGGCTTACCAAACCAACATCCCCCCAACTAATTGGTGTCTTAACATCCTCACCATCAGTCATTTTTGCAAAAGTTGTGATGTATTAGGCTATGGCAATAATATATGAATTACTAGTAAAGGCAAATATGAATAAAAAAAAAATCACAATGTAAAATGATACTAGCTGAGATAGAGTTACAATTTACACATTAACATTAGCCTGTGTACTTGTCAACGTCCTGAAGAGGTTCTTACTCGTCACAGCAACCACCGGCAATCATCCTGGCGATGATCTGAAGATGTCATCCGGGTCACGGCACCAATGTAGCCGGCGTGGTCTGTACTTCGCCGACTACTGCGTTGTGTTCAGGTGCAATTATCACAGGACGCTGAAGTTCTTTTAATCACTTTACTTTCTCTTCCAGTATGCAGAATGTAGCTCTCTCGTTGCCAAGCAAAACACATACAAACATAAGAAAAGAAGGACAACTGAAACATATGGGCTACATTACAGAAAGACAGAAAAACGAAACCTAGCATACAGTTAAACAACACACGAGGTTAGCTATATCAGCAAATATATCCCTAACTCTCAAAACAGCAAAACCTCAAAAAAAAAAACGACCAATTTATCACAACTCATCACAAAACACATTTACAATCCACCGTGTGCACCCAAATTTAAGCTAAAACACATACATTTGAAACCTTCATAGCACTACAATGTGAACACGTACCTCTCGTTGCCAAGCAAAACACATACTGAGCAAGGCACGAAAATGCAGCCTGTAGCCACCAAACCAACCAATAGAGGGCGCACTTACCCAACAAATGATAGGCCTAATACCTAGCTACCATGAAAGAAACCAAGATTTTGGTGAAATAAACTTACATGTACACAAAATAGAAAATGAAAGATTGCACAAATATGTGTCATTCATTAACCTGTTACAAGTGCTTGCACAACCTAACTTGCAGAGAGCTGGTTAGCTAACATTAATGTACATGATGTGTGCATTGATTCTCTTAAGTGTGTTATTCAAATGTTCTATTGAAGGATTTGTGCAATTGATACATTTAAGTTTGTCTTTCACTTATATTGTTATAATAAAAAATAAATAAGATTCTTTTTTTTCGGCGGGGGGGGGGGGGTTTCGCCCGGGGCGTAATTCCATGTAGAACCGCCACTGCATAGGCCTACGCACAGCTATTGTCATGTCACAGTGTAACAGGCTATATGTTTTCTACTAATAATACGCTAATGATAATAGCCTAATAAAACTCTTCCACTGACTAGAATTTAATTAAACGATAAAGAAGCGAACACACCGCCATCATTTGGTGTTAGCAGTTGTCTAGTCCTGGTATCACATCTTGTCATTGGGCTTGCATTCAAACGTCAGACGTGGGGAGAAAAAATGAATGTGATGAAACATGACACTTGACAGGTATGAGGTCGTGTTAAATATGTTAATTAAAAAGGGAACAAATTAGTGCTGTCAGTTAAACACGTTATTAACGGCGTTAACGCAAACCCATTTTAACGCCGTTAATTTTGCCGAGATTAACGCGAGATTTTATATATATTTTTTAGATTGACGTTCTTTTTGGCCTCGCAAACTGTGTAGTAGGGGCTAACGTTACGGTTTGAGTGAATGGTGAGCGCGATACGGCGAAATTGATGATAAAAAGTGTTGTGGCGAGAATGGGATCTCACTACACCTTTTCTTTCAATCAGAAGACCGGAGACTGGATGTAGAAATCTGGAGGTTTATTATTGTAATCAATAAGCTACAATAAGGAGATGGTCCATGGATTAGCTCGATCTCATTGTATGAACGTTTTTCATGCCATTTTAAGGCCTGTACATCGTGGGGTGTGTTCTATCTGGCTGTTTGCCAAAACCAATCAGAATTAACTATTCCTTCTTCCTTAACTCCCCTGAGTACCCCTGTGTGTGTGTGTGTGTGTGTGTATGTGTGTGGATCTCCTGAGACTCTCTGACATCCTCTGAGACCCCCTGAGACCCCCTCCTCACCGGGGGTTACTTGGAATGTGTGTCGTGACTTTATTGCTGACTTGCTAACATCAGTGAATCATGTCTAAGTTACTGCTTCCCGCCTAGTCTGCCCTTCCTAAAGTGAGACTTTCATACTGATGAGTTAATCCATGTTCATCTTAACATAAAAAATATCCCACATAATCCCCCCTATGTGTCCATTTGACACACAAATGTTTTATGTTATTATAGAAAGTACACACTATCAATACACTGAACAGCAATAATAGCACATCTTATTGTCTATGCAGCAAAAGCCAATAGTTAACCTTATTTTAAACATCCTGTGTGATAGGTGAAAATTCACCCTAGTTACCTCAGGACTCCGGAGCTGCATATAAGTATATTTATTAGACAAACAACAATTGCAATTGGGCTCACTCACAAAACAAGTATGAAAGTGAAGCCATGATAAACACATCGCACAAGGTTTATATAGACAGAAGTTGAGCGTTCAGCAGGGAAAACCACGTGGTGGATTTCTGATATCCGAGGCAAGGATGGAAGTTTTGCAAGGTCGGAAGAAGCACAGTTCGAACCTTCTTATCACTTCTGGTCTAAACATGCTCTTGTACATGTGCAGACTAAGTGGCACCTAATATTCTAAGTTACACACACGCAGAAACACAGAAAAGCCATGTTCCTGCTTACATAAGTACATGATTCATATAAGGTAATTAATAATACAAGGCACTTGATTATTATATTCTTAAGTCATTAACAGTGTTTGGAAATGATCTCCATCACTGTCTATTTGAGCCATCAATATACACATAAGCATACTAAATTCCATTACATTCCAATATAACACATTATTGTCTCTCCAGATTAATAAACATTCAACAAGTATAAAAGACCATCGGGTCAGTCCCGAATATAGCACCACTTTATATGAGAACCTTCAATTTCCCAAATCACTTTGGCATTGCAAAAATCATTATAGCAATAACATACAATCATCCCCAGGCAATGTTTCCCGGAGAGGTCTTCATACATATAACGACAACTACTCTAATAATACCAAACCCCCCTATGTATAAAACATATGTGATCCCATTACATATAACTACAGTTAACTAACCACCATCCCATCAGTATATGAATTGTCCAGTGTATGTATTCAGTGTATATCATTGTATATCATGCAGCTACCGGTGTGGCAAAGTCTTCAGCTCCTTTGAGCCTGCCCGAGTGAGTCAGAGGTTGCGTCTGTGGCGAACCACACGGCCGCCCTGCTGGCGAGGCAGGCTAGCACTTGACTCTGGCGTGTTATTTTTTATTTATTTTTTTTATCCAGGACTTATGTGGTCTGGTCACCCAGTTCCCACATGTCACCGTTGGAGTCAGGTTCGCCTCCTGACCCATCTTGTCCTTCGCTGCACAATACCTGTAACATTTCAAAGCCTTATCTTTTCTATATGACATTGTTAAACCAACTTTATTATTGCCCTTGTCAATTACCACAGTCATTTAAATGAACCTAGAGGTTATTGCTCAAACGGCAAGGAATTTAAAACAGGGAAGACCACAACACACCACTGCTATGACCATGTTATGCGTTTCATCAGTTCCCTTCCCCCACTGATAAGAAACATCCATTAACTGCAGCATTTCCATGACCTTAACAGCCTCTCGCCCAGGTCGAGCTGCTGCAAAAGAATGTTCCCCATTCTAACCCTGATAGCCTAAATTGTGGTAGTCCCACCACCTTGTGGTCCTGAAATTCTGCAAAAAGTTAGTACAATATTACACACTAAACCCTTGACTTCTCACCACCATTGGCTGGAAGCTCTTTTTGTTTAAAACCTTCACCTATACCCAGTCTCCTGACTGGACCAGTCCATATGCGTCCACCTGTGTATTGTATAATCTCAAAAAATTAGAAACAACAGATACACATAATTTCCACATGCCCTCTTGACATACTCTAAAAGTGTGTAATATGATTCCCAAAGTTTGCAGTACTTCACTCCATTCTTCCCATAAATTCCTTATTGTTATACTAAAATAATTGCTGCAATGCTAAAAACAAAAAAATGTCACATATTAAAAAATATACTTACCCTCTCTCAGTCTTGGTCCTGTCCTCAGACATTCCTCATTCCATCATATGAACCCATCCATTTCTCCAATACCTTTTCATATGTATGCAGTACATGACTACCTATACAATTACACCTTCCATTGTAAAATATTCCCCAAAAGTTTTATCCCTACTCCTTTTCTCTGATTCTAGATGCTACAAACATAGCATTATGCAAATTTTATCCCAAACCTTCCATAAATAGGGTGACCATAACCAAATTTTCCTCATATACCCCCCTTGCGCACTTAAAATCTAAGTGCGCACAAATCAACAGGGCTAATAACATGTATGAATTTACCCTGTGGCCATCAGAGCACATTTATATTTTATCATGCCCGCAGTTCATCCCCTTTTTTTCTATCCAATGGTCTTATCCAATAAACTAGTTTCATCACATATTCACAGTATATTTATTAGTACAAAGTTTGGCTGCAAAGTAATTGCTGAATCCTGTCTGGTAGACAACCATGGGCCACATGGCTTATCAAATATGTAAAGGCTGACCCCCCTTAGTCACATAATAATAACGAAAGGGCTTACATTGGTGTTCACAACCTGTATACTACATCAGTCCTACTCACACCAAGATATATCACTAATAAACTAAAACCTCACAGGGCATGGCATTCCTTCCTCATGCCCATCACCCAATGAAGGTACAATTACCCGTAGTATACCTTCCTTTAATGCCACTTCAGTTCCTCAACCAAAGCCACGTAGATATTACAGCCAAGCCTGTAAGAGACACTTAAAACCACATATTTACATATATACTTTCAAGGTGTTAACACAAAACCAACACAATTCCTCACGCAAACCTTTAAATATAAGCCATTTAACTCCATACCAAGACTGGCCTGCTTCTGAGTCTCACTGACGCCTGCGCAGAGGATCCCCTTCTCTCTGTCACTCTCCACCCAACTGTATAACTAGGAATGCTGACAAGAGAAACTTTCCACACTCTACTCGTCTTCTTCTCAATCTCTCTATTTTCTCTGTATCTCTCTCCGTTTCAACATGTCTATCTTTAATTTCCTCATCCCCACTATTGATTTGTCTTTTTAAGACCACAAAGTGGTCTCTCTTCTTTTGTCAAAGGCCTGTGTGAATCAACATGCTAACACCTGTATCCCTTTCCCCGTACTGACCATAAAAACAATTTGGGTTTCCAAAGGGACAGGCTACTGTGTACTCCTCCTCATCACTTAGTTCCACTATCTGAGGTTCCCCTGCCAACCATGCTGAGTGTCTTATTTGAAACAATGTATTATCCTCTGACATTCTCACTCCTGTCCTGTCTGAGTTTTCTAAGGACACCCATACACTGGCTCTGGCTCTCTTCATCATCTTACCCATGTCTCTTGCTCTGAACCCCAAACCCACCTTAAGTGTTGTATGTGGGATCGAGTTAGGCACATCATAAGCTGCATAAACCTTTCTGCTGCCAAATTTCACCTGCAGTCCAACTCCCTTAGGCCCTATGACCACACACTGAGCGAGTATCTTAATCTGCTTCCTCTCCTGCAGCGCTTCTCTCCATTTTGCATCCTTCTCCTCACATTCACTTGTACATGAAGCCTCACATAACATCACAGTACAATGTGGCGGACACTGGGGTTCCCTAAGAGCAGGATATCTGTCATGCATCAAAGTTCCCCATTCACTAAAAAGTTTATTCTCCCACCCCACTTCCAGTAATTTTATCCAATAAACCTGTTTGATTTGTGGTGTGGAAAGTGTATGGAGAATCATGGTGGGGCGTGGTGTCTGATCAGTCAAAGAAAGTTCATCTGGGGTACACTCAATTTGAATTCCCATGCGGCACAACACATCACGCCCTAACACATTATTAGGAGTATGATCTGAAATCAATATTGGCATCCTTACTTTCTTCCCACTCACTTCAATTAACACTGGAGTGGAAAACGGTATTATTTGTACTTGTCCTGAGTATCCTACCGTCTTTGCTACTCTTCCTGTGCTAGACCGGGGGAAATGTTGGGCATCTGCAGAACCTACACAAGTATAAGTTGATCCAGTGTCTAAAATGAATGTGACTGCTTTGCCCTCAATCAGAACCTTTAGCATTGGTTCTCTGTCCGCTTGTTTAGATAACATCACAAGTTGACCCTCCCCCATAGAATTCATGTTATAGTGCACACCCCCGTACGGAGAAACTGAACCCCCGGTTTCATTCATCAGTGGCTGAGCATTCCCCTGTCCTACCACATCCTGCTTCACGGTGCACGTTCTTGAGAGATGACCTGGTTGACCACATGTCCAGCAGGTCGGCGGGCCATAAAGTTGCAACCTTCCCCCTTTCCTCTGGCTCTCCCTCTGCCTCCGAAATTTCCTGGAGGAGGCTGTGTCCAGTTCGATTGTCCATAGGCTGGGGGTGGGGGGCCATAAAACTGGGGACATTGAACAGACACTGGTACAGGCATGAGATCCAGTCCCAGGCCTGGTGCAGGAGTTTGGGCTTTCTTCATCCCTTTCACATAGTTCAGTTGACTTTGAACCAGCTTGCGCTGCCTGTCAATGTCCTGTTTTTGCAGACAGTCCTCTGTTTTTCTGTGCAGAGTGACGTAATGAGTTACACCATCTTTTAATTCTGATCTTAGCATAAATCCAAGAAAGATGTTTCTCTCCATCTCACTCTCCGGATGAGTTATGAAGTTTAGAGCATTTTCTTGCAAAATGGGTAGTCCAGAGTTCAGCCCAGCCTCAACTGAATGTCCCCAAGTTCGGCATGTGTGCGGACCTTTTATAGAGCACTGTTCTGCTATCTCTGAGTCTTCCTCCTCATCTAAGTCATTGTCTTCTCTGTCCCTACCCCACACTTTCCCAAATGGGATTTGTGCTGCGTTTTTCACTGCTGTTTTAAACCTCAAGGGAAGCAATGGTGCCTGTGGATCGGCCTGTGGATGTGTGTCCCTTTCCTCCTCACTACTAGAGTCACCCACAATTTCTGTTTCCCGAGCCCCATCAACCACTCCTCCACTTATATTAAGTCGTACTGTTCTCTTGTCTTGCTTTCCACCACGTGTTCCCTTTTCTGGACTGACTTTGACATTCAGACATCTCCACGCCTCATCCCGCATTCTCTTCAAACTTCGTAATTGCCTTATCATTATATCAAACATCTCATGTCCTAATCCTACTTGTCCTAACTTCAAAACATTATAAATTAATGTCTCTTTTCCCTCGATTTCATTCTGGCTTCCAACTTTTCAGAGCGGACCGACACACGGAACTCTCCGGAAAGACGAAAGGTGGAGGAATCTGCTTCTATATTAACTGTGGCTGGTGCAATGACGTGACAGTGATCCAACAGTACTGTTCTCCTGATCTGGAATATTTTCTTATCAATTGCAAATCCTTCTACTCCCCCCGCGAGTTCGCTTCATTCATTCTGGTCGGTGTTTACATTCCACCGCAAGCTAACGTGCAAGAGGCACAACGCATGCTTGCCAACCAGATACTATGTGTGGAACGGACTAACCCGGACTCCCTAGTTATTGTCCTCGGCGACTTTAACAAGGGAAATCTCTCCCGCGAACTCCCCAAATACAAACAATTTATTAAATGCCCGACCAGAGAGGAGAACAATCTGGATCACTGCTACACCACAGTAAGCAGAGCCTATCACGCCGTCCCCCGCGCTGCACTGGGACTCTCGGACCACGTCATGGTCCATTTGATTCCTGCATACAGGCAGAAACTTAAACTCTGCAAACCTGTTGTCAGGACTTCAAAGCAGTGGACCAGTGAGGCTGTGGAGGATCTTCAGGCGTGCTTGGACTGTACAGACTGGGAGGTGTTCAGGACTGCTTCAAACAGCTTGGACGAGTACACAGAGGCTGTGACTTCCTATATCAGCTTCTGTGAGGACAGCTGTGTTCCATCACGCACCAGGGTTAGTTACAACAATGACAAACCCTGGTTCACAGTAAAACTCAAAAAGTTGAGGTTGGAGAAGGATGAGGCGTTCAGGAGTGGGAATAGAGACGGATATGTAGAGTCTAAATACAGGTTTAGGAAGGAGGTGAGAGATGCTAAACGTGTGTATTCTAAGAAACTTGAACACCAGTTCTCAGCCAACGACTCTGCCTCCGTCTGGAAAGGGCTTAGGCTGATCACCAATTGTAAGCCTAGAGCCTCCCACTCCACTAACGACTCACGCCTGGCCAACAACTTGAATGAGTTCTACTGTCGCTTTGATGGACAATGGAACAGTCCTGACACCATCCCCCGTGACACCTCCCTCCAGCCCCAGCCCATCAACTGCACCGCCCCCACCACAGCAGAGGCCTGCGCCTCACAACTGCCCACCTCAGAGCCCCCCCCCCTCCTCCCCCTCCACAGTGACGACTCTCCATCCTTGAGAGAGACGTCAACAGACTTTTTAAGAGACAGAACCCCCGCAAAGCGGCCGGGCCAGACTCTGTCTCTCCATCAATCCTGAAACACTGTGCTGATCAGCTGTCTCCGGTGTTCACAGACATTTTTAACACCTCACTGGAGATATGCCACGTACCAGCCTGCTTCAAGACCTCCACCATCATCCCCGTCCCCAAAAAAACAAAAGTCACTGGACTCAACGACTACAGACCCGTCGCCCTGACCTCTGTGGTTATGAAGGCATTTGAGCGTCTGGTGCTGGTTCACCTCAAAGCCATCACTGACCCTCTACTGGACCCCCTGCAGTTTGCCTACAGAGCCAACAGGTCTGTAGACGATGCAGTTAACATGGCCCTTCACTTCATCCTCCAGCACCTGGACTCCTCAGGAACCTACGCCAGGATCCTGTTTGTTGACTTCAGCTCTGCCTTCAACACAATCATTCCGGCTCTGCTTCAGGACAAGCTCTCCCAGCTGAGCGTGCCTGACTCCACCTGCAGGTGGATCACAGACTTCCTGTCTGACAGGAGGCAACGCGTGAGGCTGGGGAAGCATGTCTCTGACTCCAGGACTATAAACACCGGTTCCCCTCAGGGCTGCGTTCTTTCCCCTCTACTCTTCTCCCTGTATACCAACAGCTGCACCTCCAGTCACCAGTCCGTCAAACTCCTTAAGTTCGCGGACGACACCACCCTCATTGGGCTCATCTCTGGGGGGGATGAGTCCGCTTACAGGTGGGAGATTGACCATCTGGTGACCTGGTGTGGGCAGAACAACCTGCAGCTAAATGCTCTGAAGACAGTGGAGATGGTCGTAGACTTCAGAAGGAACCCAGCCCCACCCACTCCCATCACCCTGAGTGACTCCCCAGTCGACACTGCGGAGTCCTTCCGCTTCCTGGGCACCATCATCTCCCAGGACCTCAAGTGGGGGCTGAACATCAGCTCCCTCACCAAAAGAGCTCAACAGAGGATGTACTTTCTGTGGCAGCTGAAGAAGTTCAACCTGCCAAAGACAATGATGGTGCACTTCTACACCTGCATCATCGAGTCCATCCTCACCTCCTCCATCACCGTCTGGTACGCTGCTGCCACTACCAATGACAAAGGCAGACTGCAGCGTATCATCCGTTCCGCCGAGAAGGTGATTGGCTGCAATCTGCCATCTCTACAGGACCTGTTCGCCTCTAGGATCCTGAGGCGGGCAGGTAAGATTGTGGCCGATCCCTCACACCCGGGTCACAAACTCTTTGAGGTCCTTCCCTCCGGCAGGAGGCTGCGGTCCATTAGGACCAAAACCTCACGCCACAAAACCAGCTTCTTCCCGGCTGCCGTTGGCCTTAGTAACAAGGCCACCTGACGTGGACTCTCATCCCGCCCCCACACCTCAAGCCTGTGTTATGTTAACACACACTACATTGCACACTGCACATCCACTTTTGCACTCCTGCCCTGCTTTTTGTATTGTAGTACTTATTGTGTTTGTGTAGTACTTACTGTGTTTTTATGTTTTATGTTATGTGTAGTACTTACTGTGTTGTATGTTTTTATGTTTACTGTATGCACCTATACATCAGAACAAATTCCAGGTAGGTGTAAACCTACTTGGCAATAAATACTATTCTGATTCTGATTCTGATCAACAGCTCCAGTTGGGGCAGTGAAGCCTGCCCTCTTATTGCTTGTGTTACATGATCATTCAATTCAGTATACCTTCTCTCTCTCTCACCCCCAAAAATGTCTATGTCTTCAGTATTCTCTCTCTCCTTGCTCCAAATTGACATTCCTTCTTGGGACCCCTGTGCCCGTACATCGTCTAATTCTGTCAATACTATGTCAACCCCCATGACCTTGTCTCCAGACCTCTCTCTTTCCTCTATTTCCTGCCTTCTTTTTGTCTCTCGTTTCTGACAAACCCTCTTCAGGTCATCTCTTAATAAAGACCCATAATTCTTTTCACCTTCCTGTGTCTCTTCTGCCAAACATACTGGTGGGGATGTAGTCGCCTCTAACCTTACCCCCTCTCTAGTGTTTATAATTTCAACATTCTTCTGAGTGGCATCCTCAGCAGATGGCTCTGTGGATTGCTTTCTCAGTGTTGGCACCCTGACCTTACAAACATCTGCTGGTGATATCTCAATACTTCGCTCTCCTTCTAACTGATCCATCTTACGAGCCATCAGTTTAACTGCTGCGTTCATGTCGTTCTATTTGTTCCAACTTCTGCTCTGTCTCTTGACTTCATGCACCATTAAACTCCCCTTAAAATTCAACAACAGGGCTCTGCATAACAGACAAGTGTGTATATATAACTGGTTTACACTGATTAATGGTTAATTTACTAAAAACATAGGGTGGGGATTTAAATGCATTTTCTCCAGAATTCCTCAATTTATACTCCCTTTGCGTGTCAGTGACCTACTCCAAAGTTTGCCTTTTCTCCCCAGCTTTCTCCTTTGCTAAGTTCATAAATGCCCTCAAAGTCTGCAACCTCTTGTTTTCTTTTAACTTCCCTCTTTTCACTGGTTTCTTTATGCTTATAAAATGTGCTTATGACTAATACAATTCAACTACCTCCTTTAACGGCGTAGTTGGTTCCATATCTACCAAAGGCATTTCTGAATTCAAATAATATCACACTAATATGTGTAATCTGACTATTCTTCTCACCTCCTCTCCTTGTAAATACGAACGTGCGTGTGTGAGAATGCACAAAGACTACATCTCTGGTCCTCTGTTCCCCCTGAACTAACAGCCCCCACCCTGTGTGTTTCTAGGTCCCCCTCTGTCTCTGTCTGTCTAGTATAGACAAGTTTGTTATCAACCAAGTTTTCTTAACACTCAATCACAATGGTTTGTTTAAAAAGTCAAAGTTGCTGTTAGCGATCTTATAATCAAACTACAATACTTCGGCCTATGTTAGTCACGATGTCACTCAGTACTTTTGCGCCTACAACTTGCTCACACATACACAACACAATCTCGTATTTCCACTTTTCCCAGATCAAATTCACATATAATCACACAACTTCTCTACTAATTTAAAAACAATTTCAAGACACAATATCCATACAACTCTTTCTATTCCAATAATCCAATTCCTCCTTCATTTCTATCTTATACGCATGGGCGTCGCCACAATATAACTTGGGGGGGTCACGTCCCCCTCACTTTAAAAAAAAAAAGTCGTTTGGACCCCCCCACATTTACCATCAAAATATTAGTGCATGACTGGTCTACTAGTCCAGCGTTCTTTCCATTGCTTCCCAATCAAATCCGTTCCACTTTATCAGTAGGGGGAATACCCATAGCAATAAAAATCCACTCCGCGTTTTCCTGGTTTCCTACACATCACGCACCAGATTCAACTCCCATACTCTTTGATTGAAGCGTTGCGCTAGCTGTTCCACAGACGAGATGGAAGGAGGTTTTTTTCGAGGAAGAGGAAAGTAAGTCAGAGTTGCCCAAGTTTTCCCTTTAGTGGCCAAAGCACCCTTATGAGACATTCTCTGGCTATAATATCATTAAGTCACAAAGATCCTTCTGCAAACATTATGATTATAGCTAGATAAGCAAGCTATTTACCTACAACTAGCACTAGGCAATACCATACTTTATTTACCCATTACAAGTAGAACACAGGGCTCTCAAGTTTTGAAGACAGGCAAGAGTGACATACCGCCACGGCCACGCCCCCATTCCACCCGCCCCGCCCCGCCCCTGTCGTATGCCCACATACCAGCGCCCCCCCCCCCCCCCATATTATTATTAGTGTTTTGTTGTTGTTAATAATAATTTGTTTTTTTACCTGACATCTTTGAAAGACAGATGCAATGATTAATGCATCCATGGCCAGGGTATTTATAACATGCTAGTATGCCTAATGAGCTCGCATTCACAACTTCACCAGGCGTGAAGAAGCCTCGGAATCTGAATATTATGTTCAAGCAAACACATTTACAAAAAATAATGCCCATAACATCATTGAATATTAAGGGCTGCCTAATATTAGTTCGAATTATAGGCTATATATTTTTTTAATAGGCCTACTCGAATTTATTATAGTCTATTAACGAAGTTCGGAGTCAAAGCTATAGTGAAAAGGCAGGCTGTAGCCTAAAACTGTTGGCTACAAACACTCATTAAAAACTGACGCTAATTATCTGGGAAATATTCTCTAACTGCAGTCAAGTTGTCATTGCTTGTGTCAAACCATTGTGAATTTGTTGTAACATTAAAACAGGAGACGACTTACTCTTTGTAGAAGACTGATGCTCGGAGCTCAGTGGTTTCCTCAGGTGAACGAAAACTTTCTGAAGATCGCCCACGCGCAATTCCAGGATGCTTTATTTTCATTGGTTGCTGGATTAAATCTTACCCAGATACAACTGATACAAAGAGACGTTTTTTTTCTGATTGGCTATTGTGTAGCCCATTTTTTTTTTTGATTGGCTGATAAGTGGCACCTCACGGCAGAACTCCAGGGTATTCGGGGAGACGTGCTTGAGGTCATGTTTGCGCGCTGCGGCACATTAAATAGCCTAGAGTTTTTTTTCAGCGTGAGAAATACGATGTGTGGCGGGAGTGCGTGACTGAAGACCGAAATGAGTGACTGTCACGCTCAATGCGTGACACTTGAGAGCCCTGAGAACAGCATTTGTCGATTTCTTATTCTGGGACTGAAATATATTGTGCTTTTGGCCGCGTTCAGATCTAGGCGTCTGTTTCAGGCAGAAAGCGATGACCAGGATGTTTTTTTCAAGTAGCTACAAAAAAAAATGAAGGGGGTTTATTTTTTAACAACCGTGAGCTAATCTGGAGTTAACGTTAGCTAACATGCTAGTTTTTCTAACGACTTTTTAAATCCTCCTTTTAAATATTTTGCTCTCATTAAATGGAGAATAAAGTGCCAAAGTTGTCAGTTTCCGTCCTCTGTGTATTACACCAAAACATTATCCTGGCTATCACCAGACCAAGCTCAATCTTATTTAAGATTGCAGATCGGGCTGGGTTTACCCAGTCTACCAGAACATAATAGTAGTCAGTAATTACAGACCATGCCGACTCCAAGGAAAAACAATGAAAGAGAGAGATCATTTTTTATCTAAAAACATGGTGAATGCACCAGAATGCGGGAAATTGCATCTACATCTTTCAAAATTTTCTAGCGGAGAACCCCCAGACCCCACGCCAAAATATGTCCCCCCCACTGTCAAAATGCTGCTGACGCCCTTGCTTATACGTGCTTCACACAAAAACTGATTCTCATCCGTTTTGTCTGGAAACACGTCTATTCTAGTCAATTATTCAACCAAACCATTCAAAACTTTTTCAATC
Source organism: Clupea harengus (assembly GCF_900700415.2). NCBI lineage: Eukaryota > Metazoa > Chordata > Actinopteri > Clupeiformes > Clupeidae > Clupea > Clupea harengus. Next base: position 60,551 of record NW_024879696.1, on the reverse strand, counting down.
TCCTAAATAACTTCAACACACAAGAACAATGATATCCAAGTAACTCACAACTTCACAGCCTATGTGATAAAACAACGTTTTGCTCGTATTTTTCTTTTCCCAGTTCACAACTTATCCAAGAAATTACTTTCACGTCAGTTTTTCACAAAATATGCGAAAGTTAAAGAATCAACATGAATGTATTGATTTGTATGTGTCTTGCATATGACGGAGATTTCTCATTCATTCATTTATCCGTCATTACATTTACATTTAGTCATTTAGCAGACGCTTTTGTCCAAAGCGACGTACAATGGAGAGAACAGTCAAGCTAAGAGCAATAAAGAACATGGTGTAACAATAAATACTACTTTACATAAGAATTAGAAAAACGACCTAGAAAGGAAAAAGAAGTGCAGGAATGTAACTGCTGAAGTGCAAGTTAAGCGCTAGTCAAGGTGCCAGTTAGGAAGGAAGGTGATCTCTGAAGAGTTGGGTCTTCAAAAGCTTCTTGAAGGTAGAGAGGGACGCCCCTGCTCTGGTAGTACTAGGCAGTTCGTTCCACCAACGTGGAACTACAAATGAGAATAGTTCGGATTGCCGTGCTTGCACAGACGGCAGTGCCAAACGACGCTCACTAGATGAGCGCAGCGTCCTGGGTGTGACATTTGCCCTTACAAGAGCATTTAGGTAGGTGGGAGCAGAACCAGCAAGCACTCTGTAGGCAAGCATAAGTGACTTGAACTTAATGCGAGCAGCTACCGGCAGCCAGTGGAGCTCAGTGAGTAGCGGGGTGACGTGTGCCCTTTGCGGTTGGTTGAACACCAGGCGCGCCGCCGCGTTCTGGATCATCTGTAATGGTTTCACCACGCAAGCCGGCAGGCCCGTTAGGAGGGCGTTGCAGTAGTCAAGGCGGGAGCTCACCAAGGTTTGCACCAGCAGCTGGGTGGCATACTGGGTTAGGTACGGCCTGATTTTGCGGATGTTGTATAGCGCAAAGCGGCACGACCTGGAGACAGAGGCGATGTGGGCCGTGAAGGTCAGTTGGTCATCAATAATGACCCCCAGGTTTCTTGCTGTTTTGGATGGAACAAGAGATAAAGAGTCAATATTGATATTGATGTTATGGTGGATGACCTGTTTGGCTGGGAAGACCATCAGCTCCGTTTTGGCCAGGTTCAGCTGAAGGTGGTGATTTTTCATCCATGTGGATATATCAGCAAGACAGTCCGAGATCCGCGCCGAGACCGTGGTGTCCTCAGGAGGGAAAGACAGAAACAGTTGAGTATCATCGGCATAACAGTGATAGGAAAACCCATGCGAGCGGATGATAGGGCCCAACGAGGTGGTGTAAATGGCAAATAGAAGTGGTCCCATCACCGAGCCTTGGGGCACCCCAGTGGTGAGGAGGTGAGGTACAGACAGCTGACCTTGCCAAGACACGTTGAACGAGCGCCCAGTGAGGTAGGATTCAAACCAGGAGTGCGCATTGCCAGAAATGCCCATACTTGACAGTATGGACAGAAGGATGCGGTGGTTGACGGTATCAAACGCAGCTGATAAGTCAAGCAGGACGAGGGCCGAGAATTGAGCTGCTGCTCTAGCTGTTTTTAAGGCCTCCGTTACAGACAGCAGGGCTGTTTCGGTGGAGTGACCGCTTTTGAATCCAGACTGGTTTGGATCGAGGAGATTGTTCTTTGACAGGAACTCGGTGACCTGTCAAATAACCATTGAGAGGGCAGCTTCCGTCATCCACACCAAACTAGAAGCATTTAGATAACTAGAGATCTCAAAATGAAAACCTCTTATTATTCACTGAACTTTTTATCAGGATTGTAAACAATCCTTCAGTGAATTTTTAATGCTCCTTATTGATCACTGCAATTATCAGGCACTTTATTATTCACGACCTGCAGCGATCTCACAGAATTTTTCAGTCACTCACACTTTCTCACTCATGCACCTTGTATGTTCTCCACCTCTCAACAATTGAATGTAATTAACATTAACATTAACAATTAACTCTTTCAGTTTAAGTATTTCACAGATCAAATATCACAATACTTCACAGAGCTTATATTTCCTGAAAAATAAAACAACTTCAGTATATCCCACATCAACCAATGATTTTGACCAACCGCTCCACTTTTCTCCAGCTGACACACCCACACAATTACTGATTACCAATATCAGTATTTGATAACAGACCAAACATTCATCACAACTCAATGAGTCGTTTCCCAGGTTCTCTAATGCTTAAGAGAATCTTTCACTCAACAAACACCATAAGTGTAGACCAAATGACACTTATACACAAAACAAAACACTACAAGTGTAGACCAAATGACACTTATACACAAAACAAAACACCACAAGGGCAGTAAAACTACCACTTATACACAAAACAAGTTAGCACTCACGAGGTGAACTTTCCCTCTCTGTGCCTACGAATAATCACACACTCTCAATTAGTTTCCGGATGCGCTATTCCACATAAATATAAAACAAAAACCTTCCCGCGTGCACTTTTCCTAATGTACTTCAGATCTACACATTCAGTCTCTGTCAAGTTCTTGTCTGAAGGACTTTTGTACGGCTTTCCTCGTGGTTGAGTTTACTAATTGATTTATCCAACCAGACTAAATAGCAAAAATCTGCTTACCGTTTAAATAGGCGCCTTTCTGGTTGAATTGATCGATCGGTTGACTCGCACCTCGGTCCTTTTTCAGTCCCTTCGTCTGGTCGGCCAATTATGTTGTGGCGAGAATGGGATCTCACTACACCTTTTCTTTCAATCAGAAGACCGGAGACTGGATGTAGAAATCTGGAGGTTTATTATTGTAATCAATAAGCTACAATAAGGAGATGGTCCATGGATTAGCTCGATCTCATTGTATGAACATTTTTCATGCCATTTTAAGGCCTGTACATCGTGGGGTGTGTTCTATCTGGCTGTTTGCCAAAACCAATCAGAATGAACTATTCCTTCTTCCTTAACTCCCCTGAGTACCCCTGTGTGTGTGTGTGTGTGTGTGTGTGTGTATGTCTGTGGATCTCCTGAGACTCCCTGACATCCTCTGAGACCCCCTGAGACCCCCTCCTCACCGGGGGTTACTTGGAATGTGTGTCGTGACTTTATTGCTGACTTGCTAACATCAGTGAATCATGTCTAAGTTACTGCTTCCCGCCTAGTCTGCCCTTCCTAAAGTGAGACTTTCATACTGATGAGTTAATCCATGTTCATCTTAACATAAAAAATATCCCACAAAAGCTTCTGAATTGAAAGTTTACTTTTAAAAGTTGTGTTGTGCAAAAGAAGCGAGCTTCACTGTTGTCTGAAAATGTCAACAGGCAGCTGGCTGAAAGCAAAGAAGTAGTAGGCTAACCTTTTATTGGTAACCTAACTGTTACGGTTCATTTTTTCTGAAATAAGAGGCCTGACTGCTATGTTCCCAGCAAACTTGAACAAATAAAAAAGATTAAGCCATGGTTTAACTGCACTATAGGCTGAGTCCTTGTTTACCTGAAATGTGCACTTTATAATTTTATTTTGTACCGCCGTTTGGGAATGTTGGTTTTCAATAAAAATAAAACATTTGCATAAAGCAAGCCAACCCACTTTTCCATGTTGATAAGGGCATTAAAATAAAAGGATGGAAAAAATAAATAAACGAAGGGACATTTAGAATAGATACAAATTTGCGATTAATCGCTATTCATTTTGAGTTAACTATGACATAAATGCGATTAATCGCGCAATTCAATATTTGAAAATATTGAGGGTGTACTATAGTGATGGGCAAATGAAGCTTTGGTGAAGCATTGAACCATTAGGCACATTGTTTCAAAAATCGGTTCATTACTTGAAGCTTCAGTAACAGTGACCTCTCCTGGTGATGTGCCAAGGCTGCAACTAAATTAGCCCAGCTAGACAGTGGCACGAAGCTTTAAAACAATGACAATCTAGTGTGCACGCACCAAATCCCCCCCCCCCCCCACACACACACACACTCACACACACTCACACACACACATGCACCCGTATACAAAGATTGTGATATTTTTTTTTTTTTTACAAATAAAGATTAATTCTTTTTTGTATATTGTGTTATTGAAGAGAGAGTGCTTGGGGTAAGGATGTGCTGGACAAATATGGCACAAGTTGGGTGTGCTTGTGTAACCATGTTGGATAGGGAACAGTCAAAGATTTTGATTTAAAAACATTATTTGTTCTACACTTTTTGGACTGAGCCTGTTGATACAGTCTACTTTTCCTATAGCCTAAATATTTAACAGCCAGCGCACCTTATCATGAGCGATCAGAATAAAGTGTTCCCACATGTCAGAACGACCTCTCTTCCTAGATGCTTTCATAATGATGATAAATCAATACGAACGTAATGACTGTCACAGAATGAGATAGGCTATTACGAACCAAACGCAATGTTGTGCGCGGAAGTTTTTATGCTTTGAAGGCACTACAATTCAGACTCAAAACGAGGCAACTGTCGCTACACAATGGTAGTCCTTTGGGGGATCGTAGTCCCTCACATTGCGCATGCGTCATTTTGCGACACTGTCGACTGCTGTCGACAGCGAAGCCGCGCATGCGTCACAACCACAACGACAGATCATGGAGAATTCAATCATGGAGAAAAGCGACGAAAGCCAGTTTTTTGAAAACATGGCCATTTATTTAAAAACAAAGAAGATGTTGCCACAGTGGACAAAACAGATGAGGTGGAGGATCAAAAAGTCTCTCTACAGTTTCGTTTTGAAGGGTACGTACGTTGTACAGCACAACTCAATTTATTACTCACACCGTAACTTCTTTTTATGTCCAGCTTTAACTAGCTAACCGAGCTAATTCCGGTGCATTTACATTTTTCTGTGAAATGTTTATCAATGTACACTGTCCCTTTTTAAATAAACGCATAAACAAACAAACAACAGCAGTAAAATGAAGTCTGCCAAAATAGACTGAGCCAATTAGCTTAAAAAGGGTGAAAGGTGGAAGTAAATACAGCACAATATCAGATGCATTATGAGGAGCTCTTAAACCAATGTCCTACATGGCCCTGTTCATATCCTACTGTATCCTGGTAGATGGTAGACTCTTTTACACCGGCCCATCACAAACATTTATGAGAATGGTGACGATGACGGAGCAGGAGAGGACAGCTGTGCTCACCGAGTGCCACGATCGAAGCAACCACAACGGGGTCAGGGGAACCTGCAACCGTGTGGTTGCCAGTTATTACTGGCTAACCATTACACAGGATGTGGAGGCCTGGGTAAGAATTATTCTGGGATATGATATTCCATGCAAAGTTTTCGCTGCTTTTGACCCATCTGAGAAGTTGGTGTCACAAACACACACACACACTCACACTGAGAGTTGTAAGCTCACAGGTGCAGACATTGGGATACAACCCTGTCCTCTATCAATTCGCTTTTATGTAAACTGGTTTCTGATATAGGTCAGGTCCTGTCATGCCTGTCAGGTTATTGACCCAATCACGACTTGAGGCAACACCTGAAGCCAAAGTCACAAATTTTCAGTGATGAGCGGGTAAATGAAAAGTGGCAATAATATGGTTACCTACTGTTAGTTGTTTACCTAAATGTATCTCTTTATTGTTTTTTTAAATTGATGTTTACTAACCAGCTTTTCACTCACTTATAGTATGTCCTTTGCTCGCAATTGCTGATGGCCGAACAAATAGTAGATTGTTTCTCTAATTTTGCTCTCAACTGTATATTGATTTACTTGAATAGACCTATGAGCTCCTAAGACTCATCGAAGAGGTAACAGGCATCGGAGCCAAAATCAAGGCAGGCAGCATAGACCTCATTGATTTTGTCTTTGACATAATGCTCCCAGAGGTATGGTCAATGTATGCGGAAATGCCAGCTAGATATTGTGTTATCACAAACTTTAAAATTTGACTGTATGGTTTTGTGGTTTGCAAAGTTTTTGAGTTTCTCTACCGGTCGCACATAATCTTAGATAACCTTTTATGTGACAAACAAAAATATTTATCTAACGATATTTCCATTTCATAGTCTATTTCATATCTATTCAATAGAAAAACAATCAATAAAACACTTACATTTGGTCTGTAGCCCTATTTGGACAACCATAGTGATGTAATCATTAACTCTTTTTTTCAGACAACCATTAAGATCCTGGAGAGCGCAGGAATCACTCGATTCCAGGCAGAAAAGAGGATGCAAGGAGTTGCCTGGAACTGAACTTACTTTATGCATTACACATAGTCTACATTACTGACGCGCATGACATTTTATTTTACTGTTCTTCTCACATACTGACTTTTGTACATATTTTGTAAATAAACAAATTATTGTTAAAACGTTACCCGGCGGTGTCTGTCTTCCCTATGTCATGGCTACTGTGAGCTAGGTAGTCGTGACACATTAAAGTGTTGAATGAAACCATACACCCTACTTGAACACTTGATGCACTTGATTAAGTTACAGTGTTGTGCACGTTCACACCTCTCATGAACTAGTTCAAAGTTCAGTTCATACAAGTAAACATGAATCGTTCGCGTTCATAGTTCACCATTTACATTCTGAACTAGTTCATAGTTCAGTTCATTTTCATTTTTTTTTCAGGAGGACATAATTTGCACAGAAAGGTGAGATTTTTACTGTCGGAAACTTTATCAGACAGTGTGTCAAAATCCCGCACATAATAATAAGGTGGATCAGATGTACTCGCTGAGTCTGCGTCTCTGTTTTCGCTTTCACTTGCCATTTTTTATATTGAGACCGAGAGCTGTTGCCTTGGAATACGTTGCTTGTTTGGTATACATATGTGCGATGATTCATGGGTAATGTAGGGCGAAGTTGAGTTAGTTGGTTTAGGTATCGCAGACATACATTAATACACAGCCCTGTAGTACCATTTAAATAATGAATTATACAGGGAACTAAAGGTAATAATTTAACCTCTTCAGCAATGACATGCTACTGGCTTAATCTCAGATCAACAAGGGCATGTACACTAAATGAAAGACCGCTCAAAAGTTAGCATAGGTAAACCCTGTAACACTCGTATTTGTAAATTAGCAGCTTATGCTAAGCGAGTTCACAAACAGTGCATCATGCTAGATCAATTAAGTGACAGTGCTCGTAACAATTATGAGAAAGCTAAACTATAACAAACACATAATGACAAGGTAGGCTACAAAGTCAAACTCACGTATACATGGACGCACACAACTTCAACAAAGTGCAACGTTCAATTATGTGAAAATATGCCCGAAGTTAACTGCTACTCCATCTAAATATGTCGTGAAGCAATATCAACACATTGCACCGTGAGAAGTGGAGTCACATGACCAACGCAATTACCAAATATGGTAATTTACCGAAACATGGTCTGTCTGGGCAATAATCAAATAACAAATAATTAGGTACTGAGCAACGACACGGTACAAGCATTCGATTTAGACAGCTTCTTTCCTCAGTAGAAGGAAAACATTCTGTAATGTTTTAGCTAGACCTTAGTGGCGCAGGACCTCAGATAATATGAACGTGTTCACCGTTCAAATTCATTATTTGTCATGATGTTGCGTTCAGTTCATCGTTCTCATAAAAATGAACGTGTTCAATGAACGCGTTCTTTTGAACGCGCTCATGCACAACCCTGTTAAGTTATAGAGGAGGCATTACTGACTTGTGATAAAGCAATGATTTTGCCAATGTTGTGACAAGGTCATCAAAGGTGGCTCTCTTTTGGCCAAAGGACACATTTAAAAAGTAGAAGTGATATATGAAAGCAGAGGTGATAGTTTGTTTTTTAAACTTCATGTTTATTGAATTATTATTTAAACAGTGCATTCATTACTACTAACAGTAAAACAAAATAGTTTTTGGAAGAACACTGTTCATTAACAAATATTCTTGGGAATATCATGATCAGAGTAATAGCCCAGAAAAACAATAATAAAGATCACACTTATCATGCTTGGACCCAAACCAGAACTGTTCAAGTGACTGCACTATACTGCTCTCCGGCAATCATGGTAAAGGGAACATAATTAAATATACCCACATTATGCGTTAAGACAAGCCCCATATGTTGACGTAGAGCCTTATGCTGTTAGCCGTTTACAACATAATTAAATATAACATTAAATACACCCACATAATGCGTTAAGACAAGCCCAATATGTTGACGTTTAAACCGTTTACAACATTATTAAATATTACATTAAATAAACCTACATTATGCGTTAAGACAAGCCCCATATTTTGACGTAGAGCCTTATGCTGTTAGCCGTTTACAACATAATTAAATATAACATCAAATACACCCACATAATGCGTTAAGACAAGCCCAATATGTTGACGTTTAAACCGTTTACAACATTATTAAATATTACGTTAAATAAACCTACATTATGCGTTAAGACAAGCCAGGTATGTTGATGTTGATGTTGAGCCTTATGCTGTAAACCGTTTTGTTGTCTGAGCATGCGCGATTATGTTGAGCCTTATGCCGTAAAGCGTTTGTGTCTGAGCATGCGCAATGTGAGGGACTACCATTGTGTAGCGACAGCAACTGACTGTTTCGTGCGTGGCGCTGTGAACCACTCAGCTGGTTCATTCGGAGAAAGAAGCAGTTGCTGTTTCGCACGTAATATGTCACGTGATTTTTCCGTACCAAAGCAACCTTCGAAGCAGTGGTTTTATGGTTGGTGTAGTTTAAGTAATGAAGCACGTTCCGGCGCTTCAGTGTCAGGCTGCCATCACTAGTGTACTACATTTACAAGAGTTCTAACCCCCGCCGCGCGCCCCAAGGGGTGGTACTCAAAAACATTTTCCAATGTTGGCAGGTCTGCTACACTCCTGTTGCTAATGAAGCCTCGTTTCTTCCCTGTGCCTGGTCACACACCTGTGTCTAATTGGACCTCATCAGTGCCTGTTAGTGATGGGAAGTTCGGATCATTTTACCGACTCGGTTCTTTGAATCTCGTTCAGTAAAATGAACGAATCTTTTTTCGAGTCATTCGTTCATTTCGGGGGGGGGGGGGGTGCTTAGAGAAATTCCTGCATTAAAATATTGTGACACTAACACTAACAACATAACACTGTATCATGACAGTCTGGATGATTTGAATTGGTCATTTATTATCACACTAGCATTCAATTATCACGGCAAACTATTACGCTGAACCCTAAGTAAAGTACACAAAAGTTAAAATAACGAAACCTGTAATTATTACTTGTGAAGGAATATCATTCACGTCTTACTAAACCTAGCCACGCGAAAGTGAACGAGGTAAACAAATCCTTTCTGTTTCCTCTTCTGAGCCTAGGCAGGTCACGTGAAAAATTATCCTAAGATCCGTATCCGAAGACCCAGTCAAAATGAACAAATCATTTCTGTTTTCTCTAGCTACCAGTGCTGAGCCTATGCAGGTCACGTGGGAAATGAACGATGAACGAGATCTGATCTGTATCCGGCAGATGAACGAGTCGTTCACCTCCCGACCGTTTCTTCGGGTCAATGAACGATCCGGCAGATGAACGAGTTGTTCACCTCCCGACCGTGTCTTCGGGTAAATGAACGATCGGGAGGTGAACGATTCGTTCATCTGCCGGATACAGATCTTCGGGTCAATGTTTCGTTCTTCTGCCAACCGAGTCTTCGGATCAATGATTCGTTCATCTGCCGGATATGGATCTTTGGATCATTTTTCACGTGACCTGCATAGGCTCAGTACTGGTAGCTAGAGGAAACAGAAATGATTCGTTCATTTTCCGACTCGGTCTTCGGATTCGGATCTTTGGATCATTTCCCACGTGACCTGCATTCAACGAATCATTTCTGTTTCCTTGGCTGAGCCTATGCAAGTCCCGATGCGTGGCCACGAGAAAATGAACGAATCTTTTTTTGAGAGGACTCGTTACTCTCGAGTCCTTGTAAGGATTCGTTCAAAATGAACGAATCGTTCACGAACGACACATCACTAGTGCCTGTGTTAAACCGCGCTCTGAAGAACATTCAGTGCTGGATTATCTCTTCGCTTGCCTGGACACCTCTCTTGCCATGTTTTCCTATTGCATTCCTCCTGCCTGTCTGTTTTGCCTGGATTCCTTTGGATTTTGGATTTAACCCTTTGTGGGTTTTCTTGGACTGTGCATCTAGCCCTGGCCTGTGAGTTTTTATGTTTCTGTCTTATGCTGCCTGCCATGCCTCATTGAGATCCCCATGTTTTGTATCTTCTGAGCTTTGCTGTTTTTTCTGTTGGATCTCCTGCCTCTGTTTTTTGAAAGACATTCATACTGCTGAAAGGTTTATTAAAATACTCCTTTTGAAGACACTTTGTTGCCTTTGTCTGCTTTTGGTTCCAAATCTGTTTTACTCGGCCACAGCCGCCATGACAGTAAAGCAGTTTTGTCAATGGACAGAAAGTTGATTTGAATTTTTCACTTGACTACAAGGTTCATTATATATACACACTGTGATTAGCTAGCTTGTTCGCTGGGAACTTCCCATTCTTCACGTTCCATTAGCTAGCGTTAGCTAGCTAACCGTGCTGCCATACTGAACCTGATGTATTTTATCGTTTTATTTTACTTGTGCAGATGCTGCGTATGCCAACTGTTGTTTGTGTATGATACAGGTATGTTGCTCTAATAGTGAAATGTGTGTAATATGTGCATGGTTGTTTTGAATTATTTGTGCACTGGTTTACTTTTATTTGATTAATGTATTGTATAAAATGAGACGGAAGAAGTTTGCCTGTCAGCAATGTTGCCAACTGCCAACTGTTGTTTGTGTATGATACAGGAATTAAAGAACAAAGCAATCGCAGTGTTCGTCAGCCGTCTCCGGTTGTGTGTTTAGCCGTATAGCTTCGTAAAAGTTAGGTTTACAAGTGGCTTGTGAGTTTAGTCGTATAACTATGTAAAAGTTCGGTTAACAAGTCAGTTGAGTATTGAGCCGTATAACTTATCACAATTAAAAAAAAAAAAAAACAATTGTTTAAAAGTTCTGGTATTAGACAATAACTTGTATTTATTATACCGCTCTTCAGAATGTTCCAAAAAGTACCGTTGATTTGAATGGGCCATCCCAACGTTCGCCGGTGAATATTTCCTGATATTCACCGCTGCGAAAAGATATTGACCGCTGTCATTGGCAACGGGTTTTGTGCTTCTAATTCACATCTTTCATGTTATTCCGCAAGTAGTCCGGTCATTTACGTAACAGACTCATTGTAATTTGAAGTCAGCAAGTAATGGGTTGCTACGCAACACCTGAAACTTAAAAGTTCTATTTGCTTGAACTATTTATTTCTTAGCGGAAATCACGAAACGGCAACTAAATCATTAAAAAGAGGTATTTTGGAGGAATGTCTTCTATCGTTTTTGGCAAGTAACCGTATAATAAGCGGGTTAATGTATTGTCCGTCGGTCATTATCCAAAAATAAATCCCTTCAGTACGAAACATCCCCGTCGGGATTTATTTTTGGATAATGACCTCCGGACAATACATTATCCCTTACGTATACATGTCTGTTTTAAACAACTAGAGACCGAAATGACGTAATCACTTCCGGTTTCTGTGCCTCACCAGCCACGAACCTCACTGGTATTATGGTCTATTTAATGTTACACAAGAATGGACGTTGCCAACCTCTATTATTCAGAATTCCAATGACCTTCAACCATACTATTAATAAGGAAACTTTGGTTGTAGTTATTAATTTAATTATTACCGGTAATCAGAGTTCCAAATTGATAGTATAATATATTTTATGACACTGATATATTTAATGAGACTGATTTGTGGATTATCATTATTTTGACCATTGTGGAGGACACTACACTTTGTGTGGCGCCCCCTAGGTGTTCAACTCAATTGATCTGCCTTTGTGTTGAATGGTTGATGCCTGTCCAATCGGGTGAGATTACCAACCCATTGTTCCTGTTGCAAGGACAGCACCAGTGTGTCTTGGTGGCCCTCGCAAAGACGGTATCACAATTTACACACAATTGCACCCACATTTACCCGGCGCCTGCTCACAGGGTAAGGTACCTACATAGTCTGGTACTCCCATGTGAGGCTGGTACCAATTTCACCTACAGAATCATCAGCTGCAAATGCTGTCACTGATAGCCAAAGTTGAACTGAATGATGTTACTGATACTCATATATTAAATGTATCTTGTTAGTCTTGAGTCTTTTCATATTCATTCATTGTCTGTCTGCCTGACTGTCTGACATACCATACCTTGAGTAGCAAAATCCGGGAGATTTTGGCATCGGCGGTGGTGGGTGGGGAGTTTTGAGGGGGGAATGGATGGCAGAGGCTGGCAAATGTTGGTTTTGAGGGATGTTGTGCATATAAGTATTTATACATTATACATAACTGTATTTAACAAAACGAATGTATTTATTTCATAATGAATGTATTCACAATCACTTATTTATTATTATAACAACTAACTATTGCAATAACTTATTATTTATTCATGATTCATTCATTTTTTATTACAACAAAATCATTCATATGAACATCACAATAACAGTTGATGAAAGCCTTGCACAGGTCTCAGGATATGCATTATAATTTAAAACTACTTTTTTGTAGTATTGTATATGTAGGTGGCTGATTTGGCTGCCCTAAGTGTTTTCTAAGATGGGGTGTACTTTGAAGGAGGCTTAGTATAATTTATTTTGCAAGACAAGAGAGAACACAAAGTGCTGTTGTTCAAACTTGTTCTATTCTCTGTAACTTTTTTTTTTAACCATACTGAAAGTCCTCTCTGAGGAGGCATTGCTATGTGGAATGCATAGTTATGCCTTCATCAGCCTAGCCAGCTGACTGAAGCGCTCCTCTTTCCCTACAAGGCCCCAGAATCAGGCTGAATACTCGACACAAAAGGAAAACGAGATGTCGTTTTTGGCAACTAACATTGCCATTTTCAGTTCGCCCTGCAGCACTTGCTCTTGTTTGGTCTGTCCCTTAGTGGTGTAATCTCATATTGCCTGAGTGCCCTTTTGGGCCTCGGCAGCACGGATATGTTTTTGAGACTTGACATGTTGACGGACATCATTCTTGCCGCCGTGCCCTATGCTGAAATCAATACGACAAGCTTTGCAAAAAGCATGACAATTATCAAGATGACTGTTCGATATGCATGGATACTCCTCTGGCCAACAAGACTAAAATGTACAAACATATGTCACCTTCTTCGGTGGTACACCGGCGGGTTCATTTTCCCTTTCCCTTGCAGTTTCGACTTTGCGCATCAATAACCTTCGTAGATGTCACATCCGCGCACGGTCGCCAGTCCTCTAGAGGGCGACACTCATCCTAGAGCACATAGCACTAACCTTTTCTTCTACACTGGGCTACACCTGCGGTGATCACCACTTCCTACTTAAGCACTGGGTTCCCTTCCCCCTTCACTCTGTCATGGAGTTTCGTGAGTACACCTTCTCTTGTTCCTTCTTCTCTTAGGAAGACTTTGTTTGTGGACATTGACCCCGTTTGTGTAATGCTAATGTTATCGCGAGTTAGCTTAGCATAAGCTAGCCGCGACTTCCATTGACTGTAACGATTTGTGTGCAGCTACGCCAAAGGGGAGACTTCTTTCCTTTGGATCATACCTTCTTTGTGGATTACCTCTTATGGATTACTCTCTGTTGGATTAACCATTCTTCTGTGGAATGTACCTTTGTTAACTGAGACTGTTAGGTTATGAACTTTGCTAACCTAGCAGTGTTTGCTACTGTGTAGGTCTGGCTAGCAAGCCGGCTGTGAATAAACTCTTTTGTTGCACCTGACCTGCAATCTGCGTGTGTGCCTGAAAACCCCGGCCTGATAGTAGAAAAATCAACTGAGCAATAGGATGTAGGTTGCCAGATTGACAAATGGGTTGAAAATGGTTTAATGTATTTATTGTTTAAGACATGATTGTGTTTCATACATGACCTGGCAACTTTAGAACATTAGACACACATTTTGATTTGATTATTAATAAAAAACGTTTGGAGCTCGTAAAATACGGGAGATTACCAGGAGAAATGACAAAACAGGAGGGGGGGGCAGGAGATGGGTCAGAATACAGGAGAAACACGGGAAAAACAGGAGAGTTGGCAGGTATGTCCCCAGAGGGCGTTGGTGTGAGACCAGCTGAATGTCTGCTGCTGCTCTGAGGATGCCCTGGAGGTGTACCAGCAGTTGCAGGACAGGCTCAGAGCCGCCCACTTCGAGCTGAAGAAGGGTCTGCCACCCCAGCATGAGGGCCTGGGCTCTCTCGGCCTGAAGCAGGTGAGTTAACCCTTGGCAAAGATAATGCTGAAGTCTAAATAAAAGCATAACAAAGGTATCTGGTCCACAGCGTTTTATATAAAGAGGCATTTAACATCAATGTGTGAAACTGAAAGTAGAAGGAAAAATACCTTAAACCTTAAAAAGCAAAATGTCCTTCAAGCAGTCTTAGTACAAAGTAATATGACATACAATCCAATGGCAAGTATACAAACATTGTAATCACATGAAATATAAAAACAAAATCACTTCAGGTTTAGGGATGTGATTAATACAAATGTGTGTGTGTGTGTGTGTGTGCTTCAAAGTATTTAAATCGAGCCCAGCCCCACATGAAAGCCCCTGATCTGCAAACTATTCTCTTCTACGTGTCCTTCTACATGTTTTCACTATTTTTGTGAAACATGGTGTTCAGGGAACATCATACAGAAGCCTCTTCCTCTAGTTCAGATTGATGCTTTGGCTGGACATTCTCTCCATGGCTTGGGGACCCATCAATCTCAACTTTTTTGATCAGGGCTGTTTCTAACGCTCTGCACCTTGGTTCAGTCATGTCAGGCACTAACTTTTTGGCTAGTTCCTTCATCTGCCTTTCCTTATATGCTTCGATCTCTTCCTGTAGGTATCTATTAAAGAGTAACACATCACGGGACTCTATTATGTCAAACTGTTTGAAAGACATGCCACAGATGGTGTACCGAGGAACTTTCTGGCCCTCGACATCCTGATATTGAGAATCCGAACTCTTCATTCTAAAACATTTCGACAAACAAGCCAAACAATAATTTTCTTCAAGTGCATTCTCCTGTTTCCCTCTCGGTTGGTTCTCCTGTTCCTTGGAGTTCTTGAGGCGTTCTTTCAGTTTATGTTGGTATGGTTGACAACAGCTACAGTTCATCTGACAGCAAGACCATACTGCCCACACGCAAACACCAGACATAGTTAATATCAAGCCGATTGCCTGCATAAACAGAAACATAATATGAATTCCATTAGGTTATATATTTTTTTTGTGTTGTTGCCAGGCTAGGATATAGTTTAAGCAACAATAAATTGAGTTTTTGTCTAAAATGAGCACGATAACTTGCCAAAAAACAACAGACTAATTCGAGCATGTCATGAAAATGTTAATCACAAAAACATACCTAAAAATGGTTTAAAATTTGCATGTTCTTTTAAATATACGTCAAATATTTTTGGGTATCACATATTATTTTTAGTGCTGTCAGTTTAACGTGTTATTAACGGCGTTAACGCAAACCCATTTTAACGCCGTTAATTTTTTTTATCGCGAGATTAACGCCTTTTTCTTTTTCTTTTTAGATTTACATTCTTTTTGGCCTTGCATACTGTGTAGTAGGCTAACTTTACGGTTTGAGTGAATGGTGAGCGCGATACAGCAAAATGGATGATAAAAAGCTTATGAATGGAAAGTTTACTTTTAAAAGTTGTGCAAAAGTAGCGAGCTTCACTGTTGTCTGAAAATGTCAACAGGCAGCTGGCTGAAAGCAGAGAAGTAGTAGGCTTACCTTCTATTGGTAACCTAACTGTTACGGTTCATTGTTTCTGAAATAAGAGGCCTGACTGCTATGTTCCCAACAAACTTGAAAAAAAGAAAATATTAAGCCATGGTTTAACTGCACTATAGGCTGAGTCCTTGTTTACCTGAAATGTGCACTTTATAATTTTATTTTGTACCGCTCTGTTTGGCAATTTTGGTTTTCAATAAAATCAAACATTTGCATAAAGCAAGCCAATCCACTATTCCATGTTGATAAGGGCATTAAAATAAAAATAAAAAGATGGAAAAAATAAATAAACGAAGGGACATTTAGAATAGATAAAAATTTGCGATTAATAACGATTAATTTTGAGTTAACTATGACATAAATGCGATTAATCGCGATTAAATATTTGAATCGTTTGACAGCACTAATTATTTATTTTATTTGGAAAATATTTGTATTATTAAATTTAACAAACCTCACTGTCCTATCTGACACTGTCTACATCAAGCCTCAAAAGGACGTACACACAGAAGTGACAAAGTGCCCTATACCTTTCTGTACAGGCAGTTCTAGTACATTTCTATATACAAATTTTTATTTAATTCACTAGCCTTTCAATAATGTACTCCTGCATATGCTTACCAGCGATTCATTTTTATGAAGAGGTTTTCCTTGATTTATTCCATCCAAGAGAGTTTCATTTTTGCAAACCGTACCGTTGTCTGCTCTGATTAAGCTCTGACATTCATACAGGTCACCGTCAAAGAAAACAGCTGCCAACCAAAATAGCACTATCAGCAGAAAACGAAGGAAGTGCTCCACAAAAAAACTGCACCGGTTAAAGTGTTTGTTTGCCAGGCTTTGGTAAACACAAAACATTTGGTGTTTGTGTTTCTCAATGATGAATAACAACAAGAGTATGATACATGGAGGTAGACACATGTACAATATGTTGTAAATGTGATTACAGGAGCAAGAGAAATGCAGCCCAAATATGTACTGGAGGATGAAGACTATGACCAGGGCCACAAAGGCATTTGCAGCCTTGGATAAGAGAGGGAGCAGAGTGTCTGGAATGGTGAGGGCAAGATGAGCCATTATGGGTAGATGAAGGTAAAGATTGGTCTGCTTAAAGCAATGGTTCCACTGAAGGTGATGATGCTGTGATGCTGCAGATGGACAACTGGCACTGGAAAGGGAGGAAACACTGAGTTTCAATGAAACTCATACAGTATCATACAGTAATACAGTAGTACAGTAGTACAGTAGTACAAAATCATACAGTAGATAGCAGACATGCGTTACAGGACGTAAGAAAGTATGATCACTCAGTGTTAATGAAATAGTTCCAGGTCTGAAAGAATGATGTATCTATTTAATGTTGGCATTTCCCCTTAAGTGCTTTGCCAAACCCCACAGTAATCAGGATTCAGGCTGGTATGTCACAAGACATGAAGTAAATATTAGCTATCTGATTACAGTTTCTGTTGTTTGGTTTGTTTGTTATAAAATCCTCCAAACAATTTATTTGAGCTAAATAGTGGTCATACTCCAAAAATATGTGAAGGCATAACTTGCTGCAACCAAGATATCGATTTTTGTACAGCGGAAAGGATGCATGTTCACTTATAATGTGATTTTTGCACTGCAAACTGTGAGTTGACAAAGAGTAAATCGGAGATAAACAAAGATAAAATATCTTTAAATTAAGAAAATATACATATTCCATTTAAATGTAAAGGTTATCTGACAAAAATGCATGAAGTCATTTTCTTTTAACCATAAATTAGGGTTAACATCTTTACCTTTTTTTTTGCCAGATTACCGTATACGGTACACTGTAATAATGAAACTACAAGGCACAAGCCTGCACCTATCCAGTAAGTACGGCTGGAAAGCCAACCTAATGTAGTTGTATGAATTGGACCATTTGAAAATGAAACGTAGTGGCAGATATTTCTGTGAAAAGCTTGAGTTAGCCCCCATTAACTTTCCTCCCAATCCACCCAAATCTTTCTTTCAGAACTGTACCAAATCCGTTTACAGTTCTAAGAGGGCAGTGAGGAGGTGACAGACTGCATCACTACTAGTTTAGGAGTGTCAACTGCTTTCCCCAGTTGATTGTCAACACAAACTGTGGTCAGTGCTAACACATACATTTATAAATTGATAAATATATAATAATAATACATTTATAATAATAATACAATTATACATTTCTTCTGCAAAATCAATTTGTTTTTAAACACATGCCGCAAAGGCAACACTTTTATGGTAAACACACCTTGCAATCATTAATCAGAGATCACAACTCACTGTGGCAGTAAACAGGGACACAGGTCTAGGTGAACATTCAATGCTAAGACAAAGCATTGCTCAACTGGGTTGAGAAACTATGTGAGAGGAATAGAGGATAGTTTGAAACCATTCATAATCCATCCTTAGTTTTCCAGGTCTGTATTGAATAATAAACTGGACACCCTGGCTGTTTCTTATATAGAGTACTTCACGAAGTACACTGCAATACAGTGAGTTTTTGATAATTCTCTGTAACTTTTGATAAATCTAAGCGAGAAAACGCAAAAAAAAATTACATTTACATACAAAACACGGCCGTCAGCGAAGTTTGGTCCGCCATCTTTGTTTAAAATGTCCAGTTGGCCGGAGGGAGTTGCGCACTGCGTTCTGTCGCTGATTAGTGTTGTCTCAAATGGATTACTGACGGACGCAAATGTGCGAGCCTTTTACCCATAGATCTGTGCACCAACTCCCTCCGGCCAACTGGACATTTTAAACAAAGATGGCGGACCAAACTTCGCTGACGGCCGTGTTTTGTATGTAAATGTAATTTTTTTTTGGCGTTTTCTCGCTTAGATTTATCAAAAGTTACCGAGAAATAGACACTGTACTATCCGATAACACAGTCAGTGTAACCAGCAATAATGGTTGAAGTGATTTGCGAGGCGTCAGTCAGCCAACTTTCCAAACTGAAAAGCTGCCGGAAAGGGCTCCTCTTCTTCTGCTACGTAGCCAAGATGGCACCCGTTTAGGGCAAGAAGTGACCGTTTGCAGTGCGCAATCCGGGGTACTTTCAGTGCCCTGAATTCTGCTGGTTGTGTCAGTGTGAACGCCCTGAAAGTCAGTGTGGACAGTTTTCACCAGGAGTGCTTTTACAAGGAATATACTGTAGTGCTCTGTTTAAAACCTTTAAATTCGTTAACACATAATTGTAGATTGTAAGACCTGTTTTAAAATGCCACCTCCCTTTGAACTGTCTGTTATATTGTTAATCAGGGTAGGTTATGTGATTTTGAGCCTGTGTTTTGCTCACTTAGATTCCGTAAGATAAAGTTTTTTTTGCAGAGATGACTGTAGTCCATCTCATGTCCATTCTGGAGAATTTATTTAGGCATGTAAAATGTCCAGCTCTGCTCTAAAGTATTTTTCAGTGGCATCAAATAGACTTTCTTCATACAGCCTCTTATAGAACGGTAGGCAGCATTTGCTCCTGCAACATTTGTTCTTCAGTGTGTGAAAACCACACCACAAAAACGAATAACAAAGTAACAGCATGATTAGTCCTATATACTGCTTTTTTCATGTCTTTCTCAAAATAATACATCTGAACACGGTACACACTTATTTTTAAAATCAATATTAGAATATACATATCCATAAACTAAATTGTGAACAGATTCCAAAAGGTTCAAAACATGTAGGTTTGTAGTCATACATAATACGTAACTTGCCATATGATAGCATATGCACATGAAATTATGATCATAACTGGAAAATGCATGTTGTCTTTGTCAGATTTTTTCTTCAATACTTAAAATTGTGTCACCTTAATGTTGTGCAATAGCCCTATTTTCTGTGATCTGCGAAAGATTCTCCTTACCGTGGTTCACTTTGCAGGGAATGCACTGGTGTTCAGTCACGTTCTCTGTATGAAGCCACAATGTCCAATCTCCCTCTAGAAGAACAGCAATGCTCCACAACACCCCAACATGACCTGCAGTGATAAGATAAGAAGATGCACCTGATATCCATTAACTAAATTGTGAACAGAGTCCAAAAGGTTCAAGACATGTAAGATAAGAAGATGCACCTGATATCCATAAACAAAATTGTGAACAGAGTCCAAAAGGTTCAAGACATGTAAGATAAGAAGATGCACCTGATATCCATAAACAAAATTGTGAACAGATTCCAAAAGGTTCAAGACATGTAAGATAAGAAGATGTACCTGATATCCATAAACTAAATTGTGAACAGATTCCAAAAGGTTCAAGACATGTAGGTTTGTAGTCATACATAATACATAACTTGCCATATGATACTATATGCACATGATACTTATAGAATAAGTATATTCTAAGTTCACTTTCTTTGTCTTCTGCAGTAACTCAGCCGCTAAGTGGGGTATTTTCATCCATTGGCTTCTGGTGAATGTTTTGGTTTCTTGCTGATAGCGAGGAATCAGTGTTGCTGAATTTTAAAAAGTCCTCTACTTATTTTTTTAAATTTAAAAGTCCTTCTCTAGTGTCCCAAAAAATGCATATTGATGAGTTAGGTGTAAACAGACCTGGGACACCTCGGTCAAAGTCAATGGCCATAACGTAATGGCCCTGGAATGTCTTTGTGGCCCACTACCCCCCACAGGTTTTCTTGCCACACCATGACCCAATAGCGATCGCTGAATTACCATTCCCATCATACCATCATATGAATAGCTGTCATTTGCTAATGGGCGGGTCGTTAGGAGCTGAAACCGCACTCAGACACTAAAATGTGCAAGGGATTAGTTCTATTCTCCTTACAAAGTGCTTATTTATATTTTAGTCTATGTCTCTAGGACACAAACTCGCGGCGCTTTAAAGGCATATTGACAACAAGAACACATTTTCCCACCGGTGGTTTAAAGCAGAGATAGCTCCTACTTATAGCAACATGCATGAAACCCCTAATGATGAGCAAAAGCACACTGATAACACGGATGCACAGATGCCTGTTGAAAGTGGTGAAGGAGAAAGAAATGATTTGTCCCTGATGCAGAAGCATTAAAAAAGACGAAGAGGAAAAAAAAAAGTCATAAAGAGGGAGAGGATACAGAAGCAAATGCAAATGCTGACTACCTAGCAACGCCCCAGCAACCACTATGACTACCTAGCAACCACCCTGACTACCTAGCAAAGCCCCAGCAACCACTATGACTACCTAGCAACCACCCTGACTACCTAGCAACGCCCCAGCAACCACTATGACTACCTAGCAACCACCCTGACTACCCAACAACCACCCTGACTACCTAGCAACGCCACAGCAACCACCCTGACTACCTAGCAACCACCCTGACTACCTAGCAACGCCCCAGAAACCACTCTGTTACCCTTACTCTTATCCCCCTCTGGCTAACCCCATTCCCGCTCATTATATCCACTGACCCTTTTACTTTCTTTTGGCCTCCATTCTTATTATATATACATAATATATACACCTTATTTCATCCCCCAGCTTACTGACCCTCTTTATTTCCGTTGGCCACCATCTCTTCTGCAACCTTTCTCTGTTCTGTCCCGTCCCCCCCCCAACATTTGTTAACTTAGGATCGGCCAGTGCATCCATATCCAAGGCCAAACCAAGTTCAATATTTCTTCCTACCTAACAACCACCATGACTACCTAGCAACGCCCCAGCAACCACCCTGACTACCTAGCAACGCCCCAGAAACCACTATGACTACCTAGCAACACCCCAGCAACCACTGAAGTGTCTAATAGACTGGTGTATTAACTGTAGTGAGAAAAAAATGAACAGTACACTAACACAATGACAAAAACACTACCGATATACATGTGTTTAAGTGACAAGATGTTAAAGTGAAAGGTAAAGATGATGTTAACCCTAATTTATAGTGACATGAAAATGACAAAGTTAATGCATTTTTGTCAGATAACCTTTACATTTAAATGGAATATGTATATTTTCTTAATTTAAAGATATTTTATCTTCATTTATATCCGATTTACTCTGTCAACTCACAGTTTGCAGTGCAAAAATCACAGTATAACTGAACATGCGTCCTTTCCCCTGTACATGATCACAAAAAATCTATATCTTGGTTGCAACAATTCCTTAGTGATGCTTTCACATATTATTGGAGTATGACCAATATTTATCCCAAATAAATTGTTTGTTCGCAGGATCTTAACACAAACAAACCAAACAACAGAAACTGAAGTTTTGTGAAACATTAGACTAAAAACTGGCGCTATCAAATCGAGTTCATAAAGAACATTTATTTATTAACTCTTATGAGAGATTTGTGGGTTGGCCGAAGGAAACTGACTAAGTCTCCCCAAAAGATACTATTTCAACCATAATCCTGGTTCCTGTTCAGAACTATCACCATACTATGTTTTTGAGGCGTTATGCCTGGGTATTCACTAAAAGTGAGCACAGGAATCTAAATAACACAGTACCTAGCATGGTATTACATTAAACTTAAATGGTTATGGCAGCTGCCAATTTGCTAGTGAGTGAGTGTGAGATAATCATCCATGCTTGATAATCAGGTAATCAGGCTAATATTTACTTTATGTCTTATGACATACCAACCTGAAACCTGATTACTGGTGCCAAGATCCTGAACAACAGGTCTGTTATGGGGCTGTTTGGCAAAGCACTTGAGGGTAAATGCTAACGTTAAAAATAGATACACCATTCATTCAGATAAAAAAATTGAATGTTGAATTATTGACGTAGTTGAGGATTGTAATGGGAATGGATTGGCCTTTTCCCCCCACACTACACGATTGTATGTAGTTTATTTTGTCTAGTAAACATTTAAAACAACCATTCATAATAATGATATAATAAACTTGATTTGTGTAGCACCTTTCATACAAAACAATGCAGATCAAAGTGCTTGA
Organism: Clupea harengus; assembly: GCF_900700415.2. Taxonomy (NCBI): domain Eukaryota; kingdom Metazoa; phylum Chordata; class Actinopteri; order Clupeiformes; family Clupeidae; genus Clupea; species Clupea harengus. Next base: position 37,810 of record NW_024879696.1, on the reverse strand, counting down.
TAAAGCAACAAGGCAGTTAAATGCAACATGTATATATTTTCTTAACATACAAGACTAACCAACTGGCATTTGATTTATTCCGTACATTTGAAACAATAGAAAATTGTACATCTTAAATTTCGTAGAAGCAAAATATTTCATTAACACTGGGTGTCTAGAGTGAACACCCTGTCTGATTGAGACTAATTGAGACGTCATTTCCTGTTTGTTAGAATTGCTGCAACCTGCCGAATTTTTCTACCTACCGATTAGCCTACTCCTCTCTATTCTTAATCTTCCAAAAAACCCGGAGAATTTTTATTTTTAATCTTCTAAAAGATTCAAGCTCAGACTATCGTTCTTGATCGAAGCATTCACCGTCAGGATTTGAGGCCATCTTCAAAAGTTTTCAAAAAACAAAACAAACTCTGCTGGATTTAACCTCTACTGAATTTAACCTCTACTGGATTAAACCCCCGACTCTCGTTCTTTATCGACGGATTCATCATCGGTATTTAAGAATTTCTCTGCTGGACTATCATCTTAATCTCCAGGTAACCCTTAGGGGAAAAAACTTTTTGCGGTGAAAGACACCTACAATTAATTTAACTGCCAACTCGCAGGTTAGCGGAAGGCGCTGTCGTTCTTTTAACAGAAGGCAGAAGAAGAATTTTATCCTACAAACAGTAGGTTTTTGCTTCTTCCTGTGAGCTTGGAGTTGTATAGATCGCTAAATTAAATTAACACTACCTGTTCTCATTCTGACTCTGAACAGCTAGCAAGCCTAGCAAGCAAACACCAGCTAAAGCTTAACGTTTGACTACCTCACCGCGAGTCACCGCGACATCGTAGCAAACAAAACACATAAACTCAAGTTTTTGCCTCTCATCTGACATCGCCACGATGCCTTCCCTCAGTGGTGCACCTGGATGCGACTCCTGCCTCCTGCTCAGACAGAAGGTAGTAGAACTAGAAGTCAGGTTAGCGAACCTCTACCAGATCAAGCTGGATGAGCAGTTCATTGACTCCATTGTATCTGTGGGTCCTCTTCACACACACACACACACTGGACATCTCGATTCCACTCTGCCCTGCATGAACACAAACCCAGACCACACCACTGCTCCCTGGCCACTGGTGGGGACCAAGCCCACCCTGCCGGTGAACTCCACTCCTCACCAGCCATGGAGAACAGCTGGCAGAAGCAAGCGTGATGGAAGGCGGTCGGGACGACACACTGAGCCAGGCCAGCCCCTGAAACTGGGAAACCGCTACACCACACTGATGAATGAGGAGGAGCCCCCTGGGCTTGATGACACCCCTCCTCAGCCCGCCCTGCAACGCCCCCGCAGACCGGCTCCAGAGAAACAACGGCATCACACTGACATCCAGCATCGCCCACGCCGCCCTGCTTCCCATCCTGGGCCCTCAACACAGTCAGCATCCCCTAGACGGCTTCTCCCGCTTGACATGACAACCTCCACCCTTGTCATTGGCAGCTCCATGATCAGAGATGTCTACATCCCCCCTTCACCAAGCGGTCCCTGCAAGGTCCACTGCTTCCCCGGAGCGAGGGTCCGTGACATTCAACGTAGACTCCCAAGCATCCTCGCCGGCTACACCAAGGTCAGCACCATAATTGTACATGTGGGCACAAACGACATCAGAGCAAGACAGACAGAAGTCCTGAAGGCAGACTTCACAGCCCTCCTCACTACCCTCATGGACACAGGAAGACGGATCGTCATCTCTGGGCCTCTCCCTACCTACCGGAGAGGCGCTGAGAGATGGTCAAGACTTTTCAACCTCCACACCTGGCTGCGAGCGACCTGCGCTTCATTAGACATTGACTGTGTTAACAACTTTGACCTGTTCTGGGAGAGGCCCAGCCTGCTGAAGCATGATGGCCTCCACCCGAACCGGATCGGAGCCAGTCTGCTGTCGGACAACATGAAGACCACCCTAAGGCACTGACATCCTGTAGAAAACATCACAGACTCATGCCCCCCAGGTAGTAACTCTAATAACACTGTTTATGAAAATGAATCTGAATCTGTCAATGTTTTCTACAGAGCAATATATGACACCACTACCTCAGAACAGGCTGCTTCATATAATATTATGGCATGCGCCTATAATCCTATTCCAGTTTTAATCTCTACCCAACGCACAGTTAAAAACAAAGGCCATAGATACAATAGAAACAATAGAAGCCCAGCAAATATTCTATCTATACCCCGGCATATTCCTCCTTCCTGTGAGCCACTATATCCAGAAAATATTTCAATGGCAATACTAAATATTAGGTCACTATCAGGGAAAACATTTCTCATTAACGATCTTATATGTGAACGTAAATTAGACTGTATGTTTTTAACAGAAACCTGGCTAAACAAAAATGGGTCTGCAGCTCTTATTGAAGCATCCCCTCCCAATTATAGCTTTTTTCAGTCCATTAGAACAGGTAAAAAAGGGGGCGGGACAGCCACCATAACCACGGATGCCCTGTGCTGCAGGAGCATCTCCTTCGATGATTTTGCCTCATTTGAATATCATGCCATAGTTCTAAAGTGCCAGCCTCCTGTTCTGACAGTAACTGTGTATAGGCCACCCAAGCAATGTCCCACTTTTCTAACAGACTTTTCAGAACTACTCTCCATTATACACACAAACTACGATAAGATTATTATCACTGGTGATTTTAACATACATGTTGATAATGGGAACGACTCAAAGGCCCGGGATTTTATGAATCTCTTGAATTCCATGGACTTTACACAACACATCACTGAACCCACTCACAACCGTGGCCACACCCTTGATCTAGTTATTACAAAGGGTCTTACAACTGTTATATCGTCTATCTGTGACCTTGCTCTTTCTGACCACTTTTGTATTTTCTTTACAGCACTGGTACCTAAAGTTAGAAATAGTGCTGAATGTTTTATTAAGAAACGCTATCTTAACTCTGCAGCAGCTGAGAATTTCAAAGTAATGATGAACATAACTAGTGCAAAAAACCCAGATACGGGGCCATCATGTGTTAATGATCTAGTAACTACTCTAAATACAAAATTAAGGACAGCACTTGACTCTGTAGCACCATTGAAACAAAAAAAGGTTTTAGCCAAACAAAAAGCTCCATGGAGAAATGAGGAAATTATTAAACTTAAGAGATCCTGCAGAAGGTCTGAGCGTACATGGAGAAAGACCAAGCTACAGGTCCACCTTGATATCTTTAAGGATAAACTTTCAGTCTTTAATAAAGCAATAAGAAATGCTAGGAAGGATCATTTCTCTAATTTGATATCTACAAATTCTAACAATTCCAGGGTCCTCTTTTCAACAATAGACAGCCTTATAAATCCTGCACCTAAAGTAGATGATAGTCTCTTTTCCACCTCCAAATGTGAGGAATTTGCAGCATTCTTCAGAGATAAGATAACGAACATTAGGAAAAATATTGCTCAAGAAATTCCAAATGTCTTGTTTTCTGATCCCCTTCCACCATGCTGTAACAGTATGAGCTTTTTTGCACTGGCTGATATAGAAATGCTGAGCAAAATAGTGTCACAACTGAAGCCGTCTACATGCCCTCTTGATCCCCTTCCCACCAAATTTTTTAAGACCATCTTTGACTCTGTGTCTAAGGACATTCTAGCCATTATAAACTGTTCCCTGCTTACAGGTATTTTCCCATCAGAACTTAAAACTGCCCTGGTGAGACCCCTCCTGAAGAAAAGCAATTTAGACTCTTCAGTTCTAAACAATTTTAGACCCATCTCTAACCTTCCCTTTCTAAGCAAAATCCTGGAAAAAATTGTCTTTAAACAGTTAAATAATTTCCTAGATGCTAACTGTGCATTTGACACCTTCCAATCTGGTTTTCGCTCCAATCATAGCACAGAAACGGCATTAGTCAAGGTTGTAAATGATCTCAGGATTAATGCTGACTCCAAAAAACTATCTGTCTTGGCCCTTCTGGATCTGAGCGCAGCCTTTGATACTGTTGATCACAATATCCTTATTGATAGACTTGAAAATTGGGTTGGCCTCACTGGTCCGGTCCTAAACTGGTTTAGGACCTATCTAACTGGCCGGGAATACTTTGTCGCCCTCGGAGACCACAGCTCAAAAAACATTTGTATGACCTGTGGGGTCCCTCAAGGATCCATTTTAGGGCCCTTACTTTTCAGTCTATACATGCTACCCCTTGGTAGTGTAATTAGGAGGCACAACATCGACTATCATAGCTATGCAGATGACACCCAGCTCTATATTTCTGTAACACCCAACAACTACAGCTCTATTGATTGTTTGGTAAATTGCATTTCTGATATAAATGTATGGATGTCACAAAACTTTCTCCAGCTAAACCAAGATAAAACAGAGGTATTAGTCATTGGTGAAAAAAACGAGAGAGAGAAACTAACTGCACACTTAAAAACACTAGCACTTAACACCAAGCACCAAGCCAGAAACCTAGGCGTCATACTTGACTCAGATCTCAATTTTGAAACCCATATCAAAAATATAATTAAAACATCTTTTTATCACTTAAGAAACATTGCTAAGGTGCAACCGTTTCTCGCTCAGGCTGACACCGAAAGACTGATGCACGCGTTTATCACGAGCAGGCTAGACTACTGTAACTCGCTTTTGTCTGGTCTACCAAAAAAAGCCATTAGTCAACTACAAACAATACAGAATGCAGCAGCGCGAGTCCTCACTAAAACAAGACGGAGAGCGCACATCACACCAGTATTAAAATCACTGCACTGGCTACCTGTTAGTTTTAGAATAGATTTCAAGGTTCTCCTACTAGTCTATAAATCACTCCATAGTCATGCACCTGAATATATAACAGACATGCTCTCAAGGTACACACCCAGTAGATCCCTGAGGTCCTCCGGCACTGAACTTCTAACAGTTCCAAAAGCCAGGACAAAGAGACATGGGGAAGCAGCTTTTAGTTTCTATGCCCCCAACCTTTGGAACACTCTGCCAGAATACCTAAGAATGGCCGAAACGGTTGAAACCTTTAAACATGCACTTAAGACATACCTCTTTGATCTCGCTTATCACTCACTGTAAAATGTATTTAACATTTATGGAACATTTATTTATTTACTTATTTCTGTCTCTTTTCAAGTATTTGTACCCCCCCCCCCCCCAGCAGCTGTCTCTTAGTTTGACGATAACTGTGCTGAGCAGTCCTTTATGGTGCCAGTGCGGTTAGTACGTAATTTCCTGTTCATTTATCTCTGGCAAAATCTGTGTCTTTTTATAAGTGTTTTGTAACTTGTAAAATGTATTTATTTAACATTAATGTAACATTTATTTATTTATTTACTTATCTGTGTCTCTTTACAAGTGTTTGTAACCCCCCCCCCCAGCAGCATAGTTTGACGATGACCGTGCTGAGTAGTCCTTTACGGTGGCAGTGCGGTTAGTACGTTTATTTTATTTTATTCATTTATCTCTTGAAAATCTGTGTGTTTTATACAAGTGTAACCCCCCCCCCCCCCCTTTTCTTTCCTACTGTGAGGCGCATTGTGTTACTTCCTTGTATGAAATGCGCCGTACAAATAAAGTTTGATTTGATTTGATTTTGATTTGAGTGATCATACTTTCTTACATCCTGTAACGCATGTCTGCTATCTAATGTATGACAGCAAATTCCACATTGAAACTCAACAGTGTTTCCTCCCTTTCCAGTGCCAGCTGTCCATCTGCAGCATCACAGCATCATCTGTCTGAACATCACCTTCTGTGGAACCCTTGCTTTAAGCAGACCATCTTTACCTTCATCTATCCATAATGCCTCATCCTGCCCATACCCTTCCAGCCAATTTGTTCCCTCACTTATCCACAGCTGCAAATGCCTTTGTGGCCCTGACCACATTCTATATCCTCAAGTACATATTTTACCTGCCTGTCCATTGCACCTGTACTCGTGAAATCCACACTTACGACATAGTGTACATGTGTGCACCTCCATTGATCATATTCTTGTTGGTATTCATCATTGACAAACACAAACACCAACTGTTTTGTGGTTATCAGAGCCAGAAGAACAAACACTTTAACCGGTGCAGCTTTGTTGTGGAGCACTTCCTTTGTCTTCTGTTGATATGGCTGTTTTGGATAGCAGCTGTATTCCTTGATGGTGACTGGTATGAATGTTAAAAAGCAAAGAATCATATGCCTTGCAAACTGTTAATTGAATAATAGACAACTGATTGCGCTCTGTGTGTGTCAAAATTACTCAAAAATGACGTTCGAATATTCGCTTTAAAAAAACACTTATTCGAACATATTCGAATTTCTGGTTGCGCATTAGGCACGTCAATAACAGGACAAATTAATACAACGAGACATAACTACTTGTATAGGTCATTTATTTAAGTTTAAACATATTTAACAACATATTACCTACACAAAAATAAGTAAATTAACTAATGGCCAAGATCGCAGAGCTTGCACACACTCGCACTCTTTCTTTCTCCCTCTCTCTGCCTCTCCCGCACCGTCGTGCTCTCTGCGCATAGCGGTTTAAATGAACGACAACAAGGGATACGGTACCTCGGTTCCAGTGCTTCACAGAACTCCCTGAAGCCTATCCCATCCACCACCAGGGGCGGACTGGCCATCGGGGATACCGGGGGAATCCCCGGTGGGCCGACGAGGTTGGGATGGTCCAAAATACCGTCCCGCTTCCATCATCGACCGGCACTTTCAACTATTTTCCATACTACTCAGAACACGTATAATTTCCTCTATTAACTATAAAGCTTAAATCACTGACTTATTTTTATACTCGTCCTCGCGATCTGTATTCACACTCATGGTGCCTATTTTTCGAAAATGTTTTGAAGTGTCTTCTGTAATGTGTTCTTACGGACTTCAGAAATTCAACGTAAGAAACGATCTCCACCTTATTAATGAACACCTGAAAATGGGTTCTTACACAGCCGAAGTGTTCTCAGCTGTGCGGATTGAGGATGAGGATTCTTAAATTAAACGCACCTGGATTTGCATACACGCCCCGCCAGGGCACCCAACCGTAGTGACGTGTGCAGTCAGCCCTTCTAACACAGAGCGGCCCGTGGGGCATCTGGTAGTTTTGAGGAATTGCATTTAAGAAAACTCTGGGCCATTTACGACTGTTATTTCGCGTGACAGTGACAGTGACAGTGATACAAGGTAAGTTGTGGCGTTGACTTGGTGTTGAGAGTGGATAAGTGTATGAATGTATGTATGTAATTATATTTGTCCAGCAGGAGGCACTGTTGCGCCTCATATGACATCAGTCACGTGTGACTGATGATCTTATAAAGGGGGATGTTCACCCTCTCTCATTCACTTGTTACCTGACTCTCACGGAGAGCAGCATGTTGTACCTTTAATAAATAATGCCACGCATTGATGGCTAAAGAGACAAACGTCTAAACGTCCGTTCATTCCTCTGAATCAGTATTCCGCTGTGCAGGTAGGCAGAAAGTATAAGCCTACCTGTTAACAGTTTATGGGCCCAGCAACGGAGAATGATGATTAAAGTTTGACGGACACGTGCGTAGATAGCTAGCAAGACTGCGCTAGCATACAGAAGTAGGATTACCCAAAAGAGCTAGTTTAGCATCGGGAGTACCGGGAAGCTAAAGCTAGGCTGAAAAGGAGCTACAAACAGAAAAAGCCATGATGAACAGAAGCAAGTGGCCCACGTTTGACGGGAGAGCAGAGGAGTATGAGCTCTGGGAAGAAAGGATGCTGTGCTGCATGCACGGAGTGGGGCTGAAGCAGACGATCCTCACAGAGCCCAGTGGACCACTGACGGTTAGAGAAAAGGCTAATGATGACAAGCTGAATGCTGACGCCTATTGTGCATTGGCGCCGCTACTTGACAATACGAGCTTGGGACTGATATTCAGAGACACTAAGGACAAGGGCCGAGAGAGCCTCAAAGTGTTAAGAGAACACTACATCGGAAAAGGTAGACCCCGGATTGTCTCGCTGTACATAACAATGACTGCGCTAAAGAAAGCTGACAACGAGACTGTAACCAAATACGTGATCCGAGCTGAACAGATCATAACGGCACTGAGGGGTGCAGGTGAAGCACCGAGTGAGGGACTGATGATGGCGATGATCATGAGGGGGTTACCGGAGAAGTACAAGCCATTCACACTGATGGTGACGCATGGTTCAACAGACATGACGCTGGGAGAGTTCAAGGCAAAGTTGAGGAACTTCGAGGCTTCAGAAGACTCAGACCCAGTCGCAGAAGAGGCGGGAGAAAGGGTGCTGAGGGCCCAAGCGGCGCCAAGGAAAAAGACCGGGCCAGTGGAGATGGTGTGTTGGCGGTGCGGAGAAAAGGGCCACAGAAGGGATGACTGCACAGAGAAAGTTTGGTGTAGTTTTTGCAAAAGCAGGGGACACACAGACAAGGTATGCTCAAAGAAGGAGCGGGAACGGAGCGCCCGGTGTGTGTGTGTACAAGATGGCGGCGACGACGGTGGCTGGAGAGCAGGTCGTGAACAAGATGGCGCCCGGGGAGCCGCGGGAGGAGAAGACCGCACCTTCAGGGCACACACAGAAGATGCCAGCCTCTCAGGGCAACGGCTGCAGATCCAGAGAAAGGGACTGATCGTGGACACGGGTGCGTCGTCCCACATCATCAACGACAGGAGCAAGTTCAAGCGCTTCGACAGCACCTTCAAGCCGGAGAGACACAGCATGGAGCTGGCAGACGGGAAGCGTACCGTCGGGGTGGCGCAAGGCAGGGGAGACGCACAGGTATGCCTCATAAACAGCGAGGGGCGCCGGTGTGCAGTGACTTTAAAGAACGCTCTCTACATCCCCTCGTACCCCCAAGAACTCTTCTCAGTGAAGTCTGCTACCGCTCACGGTGCCAAAGTGTTCTTCGAGGAAGGTAAAAATGTCATATTGTCGCCGGATGGCACAAGGTATAATATTTATGTATATAAGAGAATGTACTACTTGCAAACCGAGTGTGATGTAGATGATGTGTGTAATGTCAGCTATGATATCCAGACATGGCATGAGATAATGGGTCACTGCAATTACGAGGATATCTTGAAGCTGCAGGATGTAACAGAAGGCATGCACATTAATGGTGCAAAGCGTAGGCCTGATAAAGAATGTACAGTGTGCATAGAGGGAAAGTTCACTCAAACGAGAAACAGAGATCCGGCTGAGAAGGTAAAGACACCACTTGAACTGGTGAACACAGACCTAGCTGGTCCAGTAAACAATGAGTCCATAGATGGTTTCAGATACATGCAGTCTTTCACCGATGTGTGTACGGGGGCAGTGTTGGTTTACTTTCTGAAAGCAAAAAGTGATGCAGTTCAGGCCACTGAGAAGTACCTGGCAGATGTAGCGCCTTATGGCACTGTAAAATGCATCAGATCAGATAACGGGACCGAGTTCATTAACAGAGAGTTTCAGACACTACTGAGAAAGAACAAAATCAGACACGAGACTTCCTGTCCTTACTCCCCGCACCAGAACGGGACAGCTGAAAGGGAAGGGCGCACTCTTTTTGAGATGGCCAGATGTAAGCTTATCGACAGTGGCCTACCTAAGAGTCTTTGGCCCTATGCCATCCAGGAAGCAGCCTATACCAGGAACCGGTGCTTTAACAAACACACAGGAACTACCCCATATACAGCAATGACAGGTAAAAGGTGCAATCTAGGCAGTATGCATAAATTCGGGTCAGTGTGCTATGCCTACCAGCAAGACAGAGGGAAACTAGATTCTAGGTGTGACAGAGGACTCTTTGTAGGGCATGACAAGGGCAGTCCCGCCTATCTAGTTTACTACCCCGGTAAAGGAAAAGTGCAGAAGCACAGACTGGTAAAGTTTATCACCAAGACAACCTGTGAAAACGAGACTCAGACACAGGAGCTAGCACTGGACCCCGAAGTAGCTTGTGACAAAAGCATAGAGATTCCACAGCCTAGTGTACTGAGCACAGATGTACAGGCTGACGGTCCACAGTCAGCATCAGAGGATGAGGGCGAGAAGCACCCTAGGGTGACGCCACATGCCTCAGACAGTGGGAGATGTTTGCTTCCGTGCAGTTTGTGGTGTACCTCTGACCTTTAAAGAGGCCATGACATCAACTGAGTCAGGAAAGTGGGAGAAAGCGATGGACGAGGAGATGAAGTCCTTTGAGGACAACCAGACCTTTACCCTGACTAAGTTACCAGAGGGCAGGAAGACAGTGGGAGGAAGGTGGGTATACTCGAACAAGGGTGACATTGACGGACACGACCAGTACAAAGCTAGGTTTGTAGCAAAAGGATACAGTCAGAGAGCAGGGATAGATTATGGCGAAACATTCTCACCAACAGCCAACCTTACAAGTATACGTGTAGTGATGCAGAAGGCAGCCCAAGACGATTTGATCTTGCATCAAATGGATGTGAAAATAGCCTATCTGCACGCCCCCATTGATCGAGGTATCTACATGGAACAACCTGAAGGTTACGAAAAGGAGGGAGAGAAGTTAGTGTGTAAACTAGAGAAGTCAATTTACGGCCTCAAGCAGTCGGGGCGTAATTGGAATGAGATGCTCCACACATGTCTAGTAGATGACAACTTCACTCAGAACCCGACAGACCACTGCGCCTACAGGAAAGAGGTATGTTGAAAAGATACTGGAACGTTTCTAACAATACAGGAGTGTATTTAATGGGAGCAATTACTGGGAGGTATAGATACCTATGTGCAGTGCCGCCGCTCCCATAACGCGCACTACGCGCTGTGCGTAGGGCACCAATTCCTGTGGGGGCACCAAAAAATAGGCAACTGGAAAATCATCATAGTTATAATAATTATAATGCCGATATTATTTCATATACAAATATTAGGCACCGTTTAGGCATGTATATCACAAAACAGGCTGAACAAGAGATATATTTAATTGCTCAAAAAAAGTTACGCTGGTCCCCCCCCCAAAAAAAAATACACACTCAACTTCCCAAGCTGTGGGTGCCATAGACATGGTGCCCTTTCCTATCTCAGTGGCCTGACGAACTTTGACAGTAGGCTAGGTCAACTTTTCAAAAATGGCCTCAAAAAGACAACAGGAGTCAGGGGCAGACAAAAGAAAGAGAAAGAAACTGCGAGATGATGCCCGTGCATCACTTCCAGGTAAGTCCATGTGTAATTATTGTTAAATACGGGAAATGTGCTGCTAATTTAATGGTTAGCCTATGCATACACCTCGAACTAGCTGACGTTATTTCTAATGTTAGCACACTCAAATATGGTATAACTTAGGTGCAAGTAGGGTTGCCAACCGTCCCGAATTGTCCGGGACATCCCGAAATATTATGGGTGATTCTGATTTGTCCCGTCAGGGACAGCTCCAGTCCCGTATTCCAATCACAGCCTTTTTATTTGTATCCGTGAAAAGAGAAAAATATAACAGTTAAGTGTAATCTGTGCCCTGGAGACAAGAGCCTCTCAACTGCACTTGACTCCACAAGCATTTGTTACGCCAACACGAACAGGTGAAACTTGTAGAGAGAGATCATCATGCCTCGACTGAAGGACAGACTTCCCCAACTCAAATACTTGCAACTTGCACATTGACTACTGGTTGTTTTCATATTTCATATCAGCATTCTTTACACATAATGAACTGGTGTTAATATGTGTGAATATGAACTCATGAATATGAACTCGTTCATACGAAGTGTCACAGGCACCAATTTTAATTGTAGAAGTTAAATCGAGGAGACTATAACATTAGCTAGATAACTAGCTATCATTTCATGCAAACAGAAATCTTCCATTTAAATCGTTTGTTATTAAAAGTTTCCTTAGCTGCAAAGTTATGGATCTGACAAGAGGTAAATAGCGCCCCCCCTTGACCCATCTAAAACAATGTTAAAACTGTGGCCAGGCAGTGAACTGCAACCAGTCTGAGTTACATAGGACGTTGAGGCCCTGTTCGAAATGGGTTAAAATGCTACGAATGATGTTCTGACTCTGATTCTGATCGGAGCGCGGGCCAAAAAAAATCGAGCGTGGGCCCCAAATTGGGCAGCCTTGGTCTAACGCTATTTCAAGAAAACAACATGAAATTTGAGAGAAACTTGTAATAATTGTCATGACTATTACTATGAACAATACATCCAAGCAAGTACAGTAGTGGTTTGCCAAAATTACACTGAAATGAATAGGTTTATGGTATGGCTAATGAAACCTTGCGATTTCCATTATTGTTGGTCAGCTGTTGGCGTGCGCGCACACCTGGAAGACATTTTTTTTCTTGGGGGGGCATCATAAAGGAGTTATGCTTAGGGCACCAAAATGGCTAGCAGCGGCACTTCCTATGTGTATAAGAAAACTTGTTTATGAGGATAACCAGGGGACAATTGCGCTGGTTAGGAACCCTGTGTGTAGACAAAGATGTAAGCATGTGGACATTAAATATCACTTCATTAGGTCTACCATAAGGGCAGACAAGATGTCACTTGTTTACTGTCCCACAGACGACATGGTCGCGGATGTTATGACAAAGTCATGTTTGGTTTGTAAAATGTTGACATTTGACACTGCCATTTTTGTTTGTTTTGTTCATTTTATTATGTAAAAGTTGTACAGTATACATGCCATTCATAAGTGGGAGTGTTGAGAGTGGATAAGTGTATGAATGTATGTATGTAATTATATTTGTCCAGCAGGAGGCACTGTTGCGCCTCATATGACATCAGTCACGTGTGACTGATGATCTTATAAAGGGGGATGTTCACCCTCTCTCATTCACTTGTTACCTGACTCTCATGGAGAGCAGCATGTTGTACCTTTAATAAATAATGCCACGCATTGATGGCTAAAGAGACAAACGTCTAAACGTCCGTTCATTCCTCTGAATCAGTATTCCGCTGTGCAGGTAGGCAGAAGGTATAAGCCTACCTGTTAACACTTGGCCAATGTTAGCTTGCTTTTCACAGATGAGGTAACGTTCACTACCAACTAGCCTAGCTAACGTTAGGTAGATAAATGTCCAAAATTGAGACCGTTATGATCTGGTAAAATAAGCAAGCTGGCGCTGTTGTCATCATCGAGATTATCTATTTAACATGTTAGCCGTAGTCACTTGTTTACAATCGATGAGCAAGCTATCCATGGTGGTAGTTGTAAAGAGGGCAATCTTATCATTTCTAACCAGCTAGCTTGTTATGCTAAAATCACCGTGTTACACACAACACTAACATTATAAACAATGTTAATATGTTATCTAGATTAGATAGTGAGGTCATAATAACACATGAGTATACTGATATTGTTTTTTATTATCATGTGACTATAATGCACCCGGGCCAGCAGAGTTAGTTTAGGTTCTGTTACTTAACTTATTGTTTTGTTATGCACCTTCAACACCCCTACACACACACAATCACACACCCAGCATGCAACACTACTGATACCACTGATGTTCACACCCCATCGTATGTTCTATTCTGTTCATTTCTACAATATAGTTCATACTAATTCCACCCTCTGATTCCAGTTTCTTTATTGTGTGGATATTCATTCCTTAAGGCTCTGTAGTTATACGTATAACCATCTGATACTAGCCCAGAGTTAAGCATATTCATCTAGCAAACTATACCTACCTTGGAGTGTTACAATAGCCAGTATCATTTTATTCCATGTGTCCACCCAGGCAAATTGGTGGATCCAAATGTTATTAAAAAAAAAAACATATATGATGTAATTTCTTTGTAATCATCCAAAATAATGTTAAGTGTATGGGTATTTTTCCAAGTAGGCCACTGACTGGTCTATACGTGCGATGCATTGAGTGGGCAACGCGCCGTGTATTGAGTGGGCAGCGCGCCGTGTACTGAGTGGGCCGCGCGCCGTGTATTGAGTGGGCCGGTCTGACAGTAACTCCCGGGCCACTTTTTTCCCCCAGTCCGTCCCTGTCCACCACACTGATCGACCTCATGTCCTTGCATATGAACAAAATCAATTTTTGCGTGCAGGCCTCCTGTCGTGCCGCAGGCAACGAACTTGTGACGGACGGCGCAAAATATGTATCCAGACGTGGCTGTTTCGCTGAAGTTCCACATATTATGCCATATTCACTTGGATGCACATTTTGGAGATGTAGCCTCAAGTTGCTAGTTGTTGAATGGTAAGCTAACGCTAGCTTACATAGCTTACACAATACTTTATCTGTAGGCTCAACAAGTTTACAATCAACTGCCCAAAATCCGAAATATTTCCAGACATCACTCTTTAGATTTTTGGTGGTTACAATCACTTTCTCTGCTGCGGTCAAGCAGGGTTCTGCACTTTCTGCCATCTTCCACCAAGTCAACTGTCAGCAGTGAGGCAACTTGTTGAGCCTACAGCTAAAGTAGTGTGTAAGCTAGAGTTAGGTTACCATTCAACAACTAGCAACTTGAGGCTACATCTCCAAAATGTGGAGATGTAGCCTCAAGTTGCTAGTTGTTGAATGGTAAGCTAACTCTAGCTTACATAGCTTATACACTACTTTAGCTGTAGGCTCAACAAGTTTACCATCAACTGACCAAAATCCGAAATATTTCCAGACATCACTCTTTAGATGTTTGGGGGTTACAATCACTTTCTCTGCTGCGGTCAAGCTGGATTCTGCACTTTCTGCATCTCGCAAGTCAACTGTCAGCAGTGACTCTGTGCCAGACAGTGAGACTCCTGTGACCTGTCCCTGATCTCAGGCGCGCGCCCACCCGCAAAGCAGACAGTGCTGCCGCTGTTTTTTTTTTTTTACATTCGAATATTAATTTTCACATTCGAAATTCTATTTTTAACAACTATTCGAATATATATTCGAATTTAGAATATTCGTTGACAGCCCTATTGTGCTCCCAATTATTGCTGATGCATTTCAGGTGTGTGTGTCATGTGACTCTATAAATAATATAAGCTGATGCACCTGCACAAAATAAATCGATTGAGTGTTCTCAGAACTTGCATCCAGTCTCGGTATGTTATTTGTCCTCCCAAAGTTTATATATATATATTGAGTCTGTATATCTAGCAGTCAAACTCTGTTTAACAGGTTATGGGCCCAGATGCGTTTGACGCTTGTGCGCAGAGATATCCGGCGTGAGTAGCCACCGAGAGACATTTGTTTGTATGCGCGTTTGAATGCGTGTCTCACGGTTGGAGTGCCAGCACCATGAGCGAACGTACAAGTTCACATTGGTCTCGTCTTGTGAGAGACGAAAAGAACTATGAACTGTGGGAGACTAAGTTTTTGGGCCATCTGCTGTTGCAGAAATTGAAGGACACAATTTTGAATCAGCCCGCCAATGGCGCGGAAGAAAACACACTGGCTGAGGATGCAGCGAAGAACGCGGAAGCGTACGCGGAACTGATCCAATTCCTTGATGACAAAAGTTTGTCTCTGGTCATGTGAGAGGCAGCGGATGACGGCCGTGGAGCACTCAAGATTTTGCGCGACTATTATGCAGGCAAGGGTAAGCCCCGTATTGTATGCCTGTATACAGAACTGACTTCTTTGCAAAAGATGAGTAGTGAGAGTGTGACTGATTACATCATACGTGCCGAGACTTCAATCACAGCGCTGCGTAATGCTGGAGAGGTTTTAAGCGATGGACTATTGCTTGCAATGATTTTGAAGGGTCTGCCAGAATCATTTAAGCCTTTAAGTTACGAGAGCACTGAAAGTATGCGCACAGCTGCGGCCGACGACAATGTCATGGGGGCCCGTGCGCATCCAGGGAGGGCTACCCCAGCAGGCGCAAGTGCGCGCAGCACCGAGAGCAGGGACATTGTATGTTTCCGTTGTGGCCAGAGAGGTCACAAGGTAAGAGACTGTCAGCGTGGTCAACAGTGGTACAGCCAGGGCCAGAGTACCGCACGGCGAGGAGGATGGCGACAGCGGCAGCAGGACAATGCGCGCGGAGTGTCCGAGGAGACGGATGACAGCACCTTCGTGTTCAAGCTTGTGACCAGTGAGCCAGGGAGCGGTGTCACCAGAAAGGGCCTGATGGTGGACACCGGTGCGACTTCGCATATCATCACTGACCTGGCGAAGTTCAAGAGCTTCGATGACCGAT
Organism: Clupea harengus; assembly: GCF_900700415.2. NCBI lineage: Eukaryota > Metazoa > Chordata > Actinopteri > Clupeiformes > Clupeidae > Clupea > Clupea harengus. The sequence goes on along the minus strand of NW_024879696.1, from coordinate 21,710 downwards.
TCCAGTCCGAGACGCACTGCGTGGAGCTGGCCGATGGCACAAGCTGCACGGGGGTCGCGGAGCGCAGAGGAGACGCCGAGATGTGTCTGGTCGACAGCAGGGGGCGGCGCCTCAGTGCCACACTGAAGCAGGCACTTTACATCCCCTCGTATCCCCAAGACATCTTCTCCGTGAGAGCTGCAACTTCCAGTGGGGCAACGGTGATCTTCAAGGAAGGCGAAGACGTCTTGCAGCACAGAGACGCGCTTCTTCATTCATGAGCATAACCGACTGTTCTATTTGCCTACTGTGCCAGTAAACAATGACACTGATGATCAATGTATGAGCTGTCATGATATTCAGACGTGGCACGAGATTTTAGGGCACTGTCATTTTGATGATGTCATGAAGTTAGAGGAATGTTGTGGACGGCATGTCAATCAGGGGTAAAGCGTCCAAATCCATGATATGTGAAGTGTGTACTCAGGGCAAGTTCACTCAGAGCAGAAACAGGAAGCCTGATGTGAGGGCCAAATCAGCCTTAGAGCTGGTTCACACTGACTTGGCAGGCCCCATTGACCCAGAGTCCAAGGAAGGGTATAGGTATGCACTTTCCTTTACTGATGACTATTCAAGTGCAGTGTTTGTGTACTGTCTAAAGCACAAGAGTGACACTGTAGAAGCCACAGAGAGGTTTCTAGCCGACACAGCCCCATATGGGAAAGTGAAGCGTATCAGGTCTGACAATGGTACTGAGTTTACAGGGCAGGGTTACCAAGCCCTACTGCGTAGAAATAGAATCAGACAATTACCCTGTTTGCCAAGTTAGTTTCACTCACTTGCTGGTTTGTCAAGCCACACCTCCAGCAATCAGCCACTTTTGTGTAATCAAGATCTGGGAGTGCCTTCAGCCGGGTGCAATCAGTGAGCATGCTACTTCCATAGGGCTGTTGCTGAAGCGTCAGCGGAAGTGTCAGCCCTCGTGCTCAGCCCTTTTCGTGTGAAGACCTTTTTGGGTAAAGACGTGCAAGTCTACCTGTACAAGTCCACCGAAACAAGGCTCACAAACAAGGTAAACTTTTCATTTTGATTCTGCCATACCCATGTGTCACAGTAGCATCTCTGTTGTCACTGGTTGTCAAAAAAGATCACAGCGCAGCAGACGGCAGCGCAACCTGGGTAATCTCCGCTCACTTCAACAAACCTCTTCGGCTGTAACCTCTTTTTCTGTTGGCCTGTGGAACTGTCAGTCTGCAGTCAGGAAAGCTGATTTCATCTCAGGTTATGCCAACCACCTCTCCCTAAGGCTCTTAGCTCTCACAGAGACATGGATCACACCTGAAAACAATGCTACCCCGGCAGCACTCTCCACCAACTATGCCTTCTCCCATACTCCCCGGCCATCTGGTCGTGGAGGTGGGACGGGGCAGCTGATTTCAGACAACTGGAAATTCACTCCACTGCTGCCTTCAAACAGGTATGCCTCCTTTGAATATCATGCAATTATGGTAACTGCTCCTGTTAAAACTTATGTGATTGTTATGTTATCTACCGTCCACCAGGACAACAGGGTGATTTCGTCCATGAGCTGGACACCCTGCTGTCATCCATCCCTGAGCAGGAGTGTCCAACACTCATCCTTGGCGACATGAACATCCACCTAGACAATCCCAACTCAGCTGACTTTCGAACCCTGGTTCACTCGTTCGACCTACAACAGGTCCCCACTCCTCCAACTCACAAAGCAGGAAAAGAGCTTGACCTCATCCTTGCTCGGAACTGCACCACGGACAACCTAACGGTAACCCCTCTGCATCGCTAGGACCACTTCTTCATTCGCTTCGATGTTCGGCTCATTGAGCAACCCTCTGTCCCCCCTCCGATGGTCTTGTTCCGGCGCAACCTCCGCAACCTCTCTCCCACCCACTTTTCCTCTCTGGTTTCTTCTGCTCTTCCACCTTTATCCACTTTCTCCTCACTAGGTGTCAATGATGCCACAGAAGCTCTCTGCTCCACTCTGAGCTCATGCTTGGACAGCTTGTGTCCACTTTCCACCAGACCTGCTCGATCTACCCAGTCTCATTCGTGGCTGAGTGATACCCTCCGAACGCAGCGCTCCAATCTCGGAGCGGCTGAGAGAAAGTGGCACAAATCTGCCGTACTGGACGATCTTGCAAGCTACCAGACACTGCTGGCCTCCTTCTCATCCAGCATCACTGCTGCTAAGAAGACTTTTTTCAATGACAAAATCAACGGTGCAACTGACGCTCGGAAACTATTCTCCACCTTCAAAACCCTGCTCTACCCTCCTCCTCCTCCCCCAGCTACTAACCTCACTGCTGATAACTTTGCTTCCTTTTTCACAGAGAAAGTGGCGGCCATCGGGAAACAGTTCGACCAACTGTCTCCCCCCCCCTAAGGGCGCAACCGTCAATGGCTCATCATTTCCTTCTTTCATCCCTCTCAGCGAGAGTGAGGTCTCCAAAATCCTAACAGGTAGCCGTCCAACTACATGCCCGCTGGACCCCATCCCATCCAACATCCTTCAAGCTATATCGCCTGCCGTCTTACCGGCAATAACACAGGTGATTAATGCTTCATTTAATTCTGGAACATTTCCTTCTCTTTTCAAAGTGGCTCGGGTAACTCCGCTGCTCAAGAAGCCGTCTCTCGATCCCACTCAGGTGGAAAACTATCGACCAGTCTCACTTCTCACGCTCCTATCTAAAACCATTGAGAGGGCAGCTTCCAAACAGGTCACCGAGTTCCTGTCAAAGAACAATCTCCTCGATCCGAACCAGTCTGGATTCAAAAGCGGTCACTCCACCGAAACAGCCCTGTTGTCGGTAACGGAGGCCTTAAAAACAGCTAGAGCAGCAGCTCAATCCTCGGCTCTCGTCCTGCTTGACTTATCAGCTGCGTTTGATACCGTCAACCACCGCATCCTTCTGTCCATACTGTCAAGTATGGGCATTTCTGGCAATGCGCACTCCTGGTTTGAATCCTACCTCACTGGGCGCTCGTTCAACGTGTCATGGCAAGGTCAGCTGTCTGTACCTCACCGCCTCACCACTGGGGTGCCCCAAGGCTCGGTGATGGGACCACTTCTCTTTGCCATTTACACCACCTCGTTGGGCCCTATCATCCGCTCGCATGGTTTTTCCTACCACTGTTATGCCGATGATACTCAACTGTTTCTGTCTTTCCCTCCTGAGGACACCACGGTCTCGGCGCGGATCTCGGACTGCCTCGCTGATATATCCACATGGATGAAAAATCACCACCTTCAGCTGAACCTGGCCAAAACGGAACTGATGGTCTTCCCAGCCAAACAGGTCATCCACCACAACATCAATATCAATACTGACTCTTTATCTCTTGCTCCATCAAAAACAGCAAGAAACCTCTGGGTCATTATTGATGACCAACTGACCTTCACGGCCCGCCTCTGTCTCCAGGTCGTGCCGCTTTGCGCTTTACAACATCCGCAAAATCGGGCCGTACCTAACCCAGTATGCCACCCAGCTGCTGGTGCAAACCTTGGTGAGCTCCCGCCTTGACTACTGCAACGCCCTCCTAACGGGCCTGCCGGCTTGCGTGGTGAAACCACTACAGATGATCCAGAACGCGGCGGCGCATCTGGTGTTCAACCAACCGAAAAGGGCACACGTCACCCCGCTACTCATTGAGCTCCACTGGCTGCCAGTAGCTGCTCGCATTAAGTTCAAATCACTTATGCTTGCCTACAGAGTGCTTGCTGGTTCTGCTCCCACCTACCTAAATGCTCTTGTAAGGGCAAATGTTACACCCAGGACGCTGCGCTCGTCTAGTGAGCGTTGTTTGGCACTGCCGTCCGTGCATGCACGGCAATCCAGACTATTTTCATTTGTAGTTCCACGTTGGTGGAACGAACTGCCTAGTACTACCAGAGCAGGGGCGTCCCTCTCTACCTTCAAGAAGCTTTTGAAGACCCAACTCTTCAGAGAGCACCTCCCCTCCTAACTGGCACCTGACTAGCGCTTAACTTGCACTTCAGCAGTTACATTCCTGCACTTCTTTTTCCTTTTTTCTAGGTCGTTGTTTTTCTAATTCTCATGTAAAGTAGTATTTATTGTTACACCATGCTTTTTATTGCTCTTAGCTTGACTGTTCTCTCCCTTGTACGTCGCTTTGGACAAAAGCGTCTGCTAAATGACTAAATGTAAATGTAAATGAAACATCAGCACCATACTCACCACACCGAGCGCACTGCCGAGCGTAACTGGAGAACACTTTTTGACATGGCTAGATGTATGCTCTTGGAGAGCCAGTTAGCCAAGGAGCTATGGCCGTATGCGGTCCAGACAGCAGCAGTGGTGAGGAATAGATGTTTCAACAACCGCACCAGAGAGACACCTTATTTTATGCTGACAGGAAGGAGACCTAATGTCTCCAGGATGCAGAAGTTTGGTACTGTGTGTTACGCCTACAGGCAGGACAGGAAGAAGCTAGAGTCAAGGTCTGACAAAGGCATCTTTGTTGGTTATGACAAGAACAGTCCAGCCTATATGGTCTACTACCCTGACAGCAGGAAGGTGATGAAGCACAGACTGGTGAGGTTCATGTCATGTGTTGAGGGACAGCAGACTGATGACATGTCCGACAATGACAGTGGTGTGCAGTCTAGCACAACCAGACCTGACCCTGACAAACCCGAGCAGAATGACATCCCAGAGGCTAGGCCAGGTCCAAGCCAGATAGGCCTACAGACAGGTGAGGTCAAACCAGACTCCCAGTCTCCACGGAGATACCCTGCTAGAGAGAGAAAAAGGCCAGACTTCTATGGGATAGAGAGTGATCAGGCTCAGATCAACATTGATTATTGCTACAGGATAGTTTGTAATGTACCTCAGATGTTCAGAGATGCTGTGACTTCATCCAACTCAAGAGAGTGGGTAAATGCAATGGATGAGGAAATGAAGGCACTGAGGGATAACAACACATTTACTCTGACCACCTTACCTGAGGGCAAGAAAGCAGTGGGGGGTAGATGTGTATACTCTCAAAACCAATGTTGATGGATCTGACAAGTACAAGGCCCGCTATGTAGCCAAGGGATACAGTCAACAGATGGGTGTAGACCAGAGGTCACCAACCCGTCGATCGCGATCGACGTGTCGATCTCGAAGACCTTCCCTGTCGATCTCCAAAATTATAATTTTTTTAAATACAGAAAAAAAAAAAATAATAATTTTAACATTTTCTGAAGTGTCTTCTGAAATGTTTTCTTACGGACTTCGGAAGACCAAAGTCAGAAAAGATCTCCGCCTGATTCATGAACGCCAGCTATTTGAATCCGAGGATGTCCGTAGAGTTGATGTGAACGTAATCACCAACGATTTCTCACAAATGTAGCCCTTCCCACTAAATGCCCCTTCTAAAGCAGCTTGCACACTGCCCCGACAAACGCCAACATTCTCCAACAAACGCCAACAAACACCAACAGTTGGGTCAGTGTGCATAACATCCTCGAGCTCTCTTGGATGTCATTGTTATGTTGGTTATCGGCCAGTTTGTTAAAAAAAAATGATATCATAAGTCTATTTATAGATTAGCTTACCCAAACGAACGGTTTTCCAGGCAGATATTTGTGTATTTTAACTTCTACGACTCGTTTAACACTACAACGTGTTTCTAAATATTAGTGTTAAAGGTGACACATTACATGAGTACGTTTGCGCTTATGTTAGTTATTGGCCACTCCCACTTCATTCCAATTACCGCGTTGGTTTTCAAAATATTAATATGCACGCATACTGTCGTACTGTCGTCGTAAAATAGGCTGTGCAAATATTTAGGCACCCTAATCATTTTCATGATTTGAATACCTGTAACTACTCAATCCTGAATAATTGCAACACATAATTAGTCTGATTAGCTTGTTAAGCCTTCAATTCCATAGAAAGGTGCATTCAATCATTAGAAAAACTATCTAAGGTAGCCAATTGCAAGATGTGCTTCTCCTTGATTCTCCTCTGAAGAGTGGAAACATGAGGGCCTCAAAACAACTGTCAAATGATCTGAAAACAAAGATTGTCAGTGTTGTGTTGTAACTTCAGTTGATTAAAAAAAGCAGTTCATATCCAGCCTGCTCATTGCAAATGTGTTTTTTCTTGTTCATATTGTGTGCGGTTAACAAATATTTTCCTTTTTATGTTGCACTGAAATTAAATGATTTAGTGTGTTCTTGGCCACATCAATTTGAAAGCTGGACCAAAGTGTTTAATTTCATTCAATTACAATTAGGCTAAATAAAAAGTTAAGTTGTAAGTACAGTCTGGAGTCTGGACAGTCTTTTTTTTCTCAACGCCTCAATAGGTAGATCTTGCCTGTCACCAAGGCAGAGGTTGTGATCTTTGGCCAAAAAAGGTTGGTGACCACTGGTGTAGACTATGGAGAAACGTTTTCTCCTACTGCCGACCTGACTAGTGTGAGAGTGTTGATGCAGCAGTGTTAATTTTGGCAGCTATTTTAGATTTAGTCTTAGTCTTAGTCTTTAGACGAAAATGCATATTAGTTTTAGTCACTTTTAGTCATTTTTATCCTGCTTAGTTTTAGTCTAGTTTTCGTCGACGAAAACTCAGAACATTTTAGTCTAGTTTTAGTCACATTAAACTAAAAATTAAGTCCATCTTATAGTCACATTAAACTCCTTTCCATCCCTTCTCAGGCCTGGGGACCCCTTGTGTTGTGTCTACAACTGCATAATAGTCAAGCTTGCAGTACGTAAACTGTGGATGCAATTAGTCTCTAAGATACAGATCTCCTATGCCTACAGCTGAATTCCAATGAATTCAATGTAAATAATAATTTTAAAGCAATACTTAATTAACAGTATTATCATTAAAATATAAGAGAATATCAAGTCTAGATTTTGAAGATTCAAATGATATGATAACACAATACAACTACTATGCCTACCTGGCCTTAGTTAAATCAACCACATATCCTCCATATGAATTGCTGTGCAATCTGATAACCAACATACAGTATTTAGCTAGACGGATAGTTTGAGAGTTGAAAGTAGTGCTAATAACAATTGCATAAATAGACAAGGATATGTAAACCAATCACATATTCATTTATTTGTTCTTAATTAATGTCATGCGTGGCCTGTCCTATAGTCCATTCTGCAATGTGTTTACTAGCTAGTTATCGATAGCTAGTATAACTTAGCTATGCTACCTCATAGTTAGCCAACGTTAGCTAGCTAAAAGTTTTGGAACTCATTTGCCAAGCCAAACGGGAGGTTTCAATCGAAAATGACTAGCTAGTTATCCAAGCTGACACAACCTATACACTCGACTGCCCCTTTGAAGTTAACTTAACGTTGGCTAATATATTCGAATAACTAGTTAACATTAGCTAATTATCATTGACAGTTACTAGCCAATTTACCTTGGCATAAATGGCAGGGTTGTCTTGTGCGCTTTCAGGTGCCTCTTGTTGTGTTCTTCCCATCTATTTTGAAGCCACACGGTTTCTCTCCGGTTATTGCGGTGCATTGTGTTTTATTTTCTGTCAAGTTATAATTTAAGACTGTCCAGATATCTATTCTTATTTGTCTTCCAGTACCGAGTGCTTGAACTTCAGCCATCATAACGTTAAGCCATAGGGCGTCACTTGCATGTCTGGCCATCTCAGGGAGTGGAGGAGGGATAGATACAGGACCGGGCAACATTCAACCAATGATGTGCATACAAGTTTAGAAAAAAAAAACAATTGTGACTTAGTCATCCACCAACATTTTCGTCTCGTCTCGTCTCGTCAACGAAAGTTAAAATAGATTTAGTCATAGTTTTTATTTATAAAGATCCGTTTTCGTCACTTCTTAGTCTCGTCTTAGTCACGGGAAAAAGGTCGTTAACGAATATTTTTCGTCATAGTTTTCGTCAACGAAATTAACACTGTGATGCAGAAAGCTGCCCAGGAGGATCTGATCCTACATCAGATGGATGTAAAAACTGCCTACCTACATGCACCAATTGATTGTGAAATTTACATGGAACAACCAGAGGGTTATGATGTAAAAGATCCGAAGAAGATGGTGTGTAGACTAGAGAAGTCACTTTATGGGCTTAAACAATCAGGTCGAAACTGGAACAAAATGTTGCATGACTATCTATGTGAAAACATGTTTGTACAGAACCCGATCACTGTGTTTAACAGAGAGAAACGGAACAAGGTGATCATACTGATTCTGTATATCTAGCAGTCAAGCTCTGTTTAACACAGTATGAAATAGAAGAGTGATGTTTGTTACACAAATAAACCCAAATAAAAAAAATGTGATACCCAAAGATTTTTGACGTATATTTAAAAGAACATGCAAGTTTTTAACCACTTTAGGTACGCTTTTGTGAGTAACTTTTTCATGGCATGCTCAAATTAGTCTGTTGGCTTTTGGCTAGTTAGCGTGCTCATTTTAGACAAAAACTCAAAACTAAACTCTATCCTAGCCTGGCAACACACACAAAAAAATATATATAACCTAAGGGAATAAATATTGTGTTTCTGTTTATGCAGCTAATCGGCTTGTCACTAACTATGTTCATGCAAGTAAACATGAATCGTTCACGTTCATAGTTCACCATTTAAATTCTGCACTAGTTCAAAGTTCAGTTAATTTTCATTTTTTTTTTTTTATTATTGCTAATTTTTTTAGGAGGACATAATTTGCACAGAAAGGTGAGATTTTTACTGTCGGAAACTTTATCAGACAGTGTGTAAAAATCCCGCACATAATAATAAGGTGGATCGGACGTAGGCTACTCGCTGAGTCTGTGTCTCAGTTTTCGCTTTCACTTGCCATTTTGATATTGAGACCGAGAGCTGTTGCCTTGGAATACAAAGAGTGAAGAATCAAACTGAATATCCAAGTCTCCATTCTTTTCCATTCTAATCGGATGACCCTCAGTGATTACACATTTCCCGAACCCCCTCTATAACAGTACCCGTATAATTTCTGCGATACCTAAACCAACTAACTCGACTTCGCCCTACCAAACAAGCAACGTATTCCAAGGCAACAGCTCCCGGTCTCAATATAAAAATGGCAAGTGAAAGACACTTAAAGGAATCATGGTGATATTGGTGACATTATTTGAGATAGTTGCGGCCTAAAATTCTTGATTTCGAGGGAGCTTTTCCAAAAAGTTCAGATGATGTTGCTGTGTTTTTAGGTGTTTGTTGCAAATTTTCCTCTTTGTAATCATAATTGAGTTATTTGTTGAAAAATAACTGATTTATAAACAAACATTCATTCATCAAGAATAAAAATAAATAACCTTGCCAATATGCTAAACAAAAGATTACCAGGACTACAAAACTTATCCACAACACAGTGCATCTGTTGGCATTACAGAAGGACCATCAGTAAGACCAGGGACGGACTGGGGGAAAAAAGTGGCCCGGGAGTTACTGTCAGACCGGCCCACTCAATACACGGCGCGCGGCCCACTCAGTACACGGCGCGCTGCCCACTCAATACACGGCGCGTTGCCCACTCAATGCATCGCACGTATAGACCAGTCAGTGGCCTACTTGGAAAAATACCCATACACTTAACATTATTTTGGATGATTACAAAGAAATTACATCATATATGTTTTTTTTTTTAATAACATTTGGATCCACCAATTTGCCTGGGTGGACACATGGAATAAAATGATACTGGCTATTGTAACACTCCAAGGTAGGTATAGTTTGCTAGATGAATATGCTTAACTCTGGGCTAGTATCAGATGGTTATACGTATAACTACAGAGCCTTAAGGAATGAATATCCACACAATAAAGAAACTGGAATCAGAGGGTGGAATTAGTATGAACTATATTGTAGAAATGAACAGAATAGAACATACGATGGGGTGTGAACATCAGTGGTATCAGTAGTGTTGCATGCTGGGTGTGTGATTGTGTGTGTGTAGGGGTGTTGAAGGTGCATAACAAAACAATAAGTTAAGTAACAGAACCTAAACTAACTCTGCTGGCCCGGGTGCATTATAGTCACATGATAATAAAAAACAATATCAGTATACTCATGTGTTATTATGACCTCACTATCTAATCTAGATAACATATTAACATTGTTTATAATGTTAGTGTTGTGTGTAACACGGTGATTTTAGCATAACAAGCTAGCTGGTTAGAAATGATAAGATTGCCCTCTTTACAACTACCACCATGGATAGCTTGCTCATCGATTGTAAACAAGTGACTACGGCTAACATGTTAAATAGATAATCTCGATGATGACAACAGCGCCAGCTTGCTTATTTTACCAGATCATAACGGTCTCAATTTTGGACATTTATCTACCTAACGTTAGCTAGGCTAGTTGGTAGTGAACGTTACCTCATCTGTGAAAAGCAAGCTAACATTGGCCAAGTGTTAACAGGTAGGCTTATACCTTCTGCCTACCTGCACAGCGGAATACTGATTCAGAGGAATGAACGGACGTTTAGACGTTTGTCTCTTTAGCCATCAATGCGTGGCATTATTTATTAAAGGTACAACATGCTGCTCTCCATGAGAGTCAGGTAACAAGTGAATGAGAGAGGGTGAACATCCCCCTTTATAAGATCATCAGTCACACGTGACTGATGTCATATGAGGCGCAACAGTGCCTCCTGCTGGACAAATATAATTACATACATACATTCATACACTTATCCACTCTCAACACTCCCACTTATGAATGGCATGTATACTGTACAACTTTTACATAATAAAATGAACAAAACAAACAAAAATGGCAGTGTCAAATGTCAACATTTTACAAACCAAACATGACTCCTGCAAATTTCCTCAGCTTAAGTCTGGAGGCGGGCTTTGTCATAACATCCGCGACCATGTCGTCTGTGGGACAGTAAACAAGTGACATCTTGTCTGCCCTTATGGTAGACCTAATGAAGTGATATTTAATGTCCACATGGTTACATCTTTGTCTACACACAGGGTTCCTAACCAGCGCAATTGTCCCCTGGTTATCCTCATAAACAAGTTTTCTTATACACATAGGAAGTGCCGCTGCTAGCCATTTTGGTGCCCTAAGCATAACTCCTTTATGATGCCCCCCCAAGAAAAAAAATGTCTTCCAGGTGTGCGCGCACGCCAACAGCTGACCAACAATAATGGAAATCGCAAGGTTTCATTAGCCATACCATAAACCTATTCATTTCAGTGTAATTTTGGCAAACCACTACTGTACTTGCTTGGATGTATTGTTCATAGTAATAGTCATGACAATTATTACAAGTTTCTCTCAAATTTCATGTTGTTTTCTTGAAATAGCGTTAGACCAAGGCTGCCCAATTTGGGGCCCACGCTCGATTTTTTTTGGCCCGCGCTCCGATCAGAATCAGAGTCAGAACATCATTCGTAGCATTTTAACCCATTTCGAACAGGGCCTCAACGTCCTATGTAACTCAGACTGGTTGCAGTTCACTGCCTGGCCACAGTTTTAACATTGTTTTAGATGGGTCAAGGGGGGGCGCTATTTACCTCTTGTCAGATCCATAACTTTGCAGCTAAGGAAACTTTTAATAACAAACGATTTAAATGGAAGATTTCTGTTTGCATGAAATGATAGCTAGTTATCTAGCTAATGTTATAGTCTCCTCGATTTAACTTCTACAATTAAAATTGGTGCCTGTGACACTTCGTATGAACGAGTTCATATTCATGAGTTCATATTCACACATATTAACACCAGTTCATTATGTGTAAAGAATGCTGATATGAAATATGAAAACAACCAGTAGTCAATGTGCAAGTTGCAAGTATTTGAGTTGGGGAAGTCTGTCCTTCAGTCGAGGCATGATGATCTCTCTCTACAAGTTTCACCTGTTCGTGTTGGCGTAACAAATGCTTGTGGAGTCAAGTGCAGTTGAGAGGCTCTTGTCTCCAGGGCACAGATTACACTTAACTGTTATATTTTTCTCTTTTCACGGATACAAATAAAAAGGCTGTGATTGGAATACGGGACTGGAGCTGTCCCTGACGGGACAAATCAGAATCACCCATAATATTTCGGGATGTCCCGGACAATTCGGGACGGTTGGCAACCCTACTTGCACCTAAGTTATACCATATTTGAGTGTGCTAACATTAGAAATAACGTCAGCTAGTTCGAGGTGTATGCATAGGCTAACCATTAAATTAGCAGCACATTTCCCGTATTTAACAATAATTACACATGGACTTACCTGGAAGTGATGCACGGGCATCATCTCGCAGTTTCTTTCTCTTTCTTTTGTCTGCCCCTGACTCCTGTTGTCTTTTTGAGGCCATTTTTGAAAAGTTGACCTAGCCTACTGTCAAAGTTCGTCAGGCCACTGAGATAGGAAAGGGCACCATGTCTATGGCACCCACAGCTTGGGAAGTTGAGTGTGTATTTTTTTTTGGGGGGGGGCACCAGCGTAACTTTTTTTGAGCAATTAAATATATCTCTTGTTCAGCCTGTTTTGTGATATACATGCCTAAACGGTGCCTAATATTTGTATATGAAATAATATCGGCATTATAATTATTATAACTATGATGATTTTCCAGTTGCCTATTTTTTGGTGCCCCCACAGGAATTGGTGCCCTACGCACAGCGCGTAGTGCGCGTTATGGGAGCGGCGGCACTGCACATAGGTATCTATACCTCCCAGTAATTGCTCCCATTAAATACACTCCTGTATTGTTAGAAACGTTCCAGTATCTTTTCAACATACCTCTTTCCTGTAGGCGCAGTGGTCTGTCGGGTTCTGAGTGAAGTTGTCATCTACTAGACATGTGTGGAGCATCTCATTCCAATTACGCCCCGACTGCTTGAGGCCGTAAATTGACTTCTCTAGTTTACACACTAACTTCTCTCCCTCCTTTTCGTAACCTTCAGGTTGTTCCATGTAGATACCTCGATCAATGGGGGCGTGCAGATAGGCTATTTTCACATCCATTTGATGCAAGATCAAATCGTCTTGGGCTGCCTTCTGCATCACTACACGTATACTTGTAAGGTTGGCTGTTGGTGAGAATGTTTCGCCATAATCTATCCCTGCTCTCTGACTGTATCCTTTTGCTACAAACCTAGCTTTGTACTGGTCGTGTCCGTCAATGTCACCCTTGTTCGAGTATACCCACCTTCCTCCCACTGTCTTCCTGCCCTCTGGTAACTTAGTCAGGGTAAAGGTCTGGTTGTCCTCAAAGGACTTCATCTCCTCGTCCATCGCTTTCTCCCACTTTCCTGACTCAGTTGATGTCATGGCCTCTTTAAAGGTCAGAGGTACACCACAAACTGCACGGAAGCAATAATCTACACTAATGAGTGTACTGTCATCATCAGTATCTTCCACAGTATAATCTCTCAGATACCCCGGGGGTTTACGCTCTCTGGTGGGGTATCTCCCACTGTCTGAGGCATGTGGCGTCACCCTCGGGTGCTTCTCGCCCTCATCCTCTGATGCTGACTGTGGACCGTCAGCCTGTACATCTGTGCTCAGTACACTAGGCTGTGGAATCTCTATGCTTTTGTCACAAGCTACTTCGGGGTCCAGTGCTAGCTCCTGTGTCTGAGTCTCGTTTTCACAGGTTGTCTTGGTGATAAACTTTACCAGTCTGTGCTTCTGCACTTTTCCTTTACCGGGGTAGTAAACTAGATAGGCGGGACTGCCCTTGTCATGCCCTACAAAGAGTCCTCTCTCACACCTAGAATCTAGTTTCCCTCTGTCTTGCTGGTAGGCATAGCACACTGACCCGAATTTATGCATACTGCCTAGATTGCACCTTTTACCTGTCATTGCTGTATATGGGGTAGTTCCTGTGTGTTTGTTAAAGCACCGGTTCCTGGTATAGGCTGCTTCCTGGATGGCATAGGGCCAAAGACTCTTAGGTAGGCCACTGTCGATAAGCTTACATCTGGCCATCTCAAAAAGAGTGCGCCCTTCCCTTTCAGCTGTCCCGTTCTGGTGCGGGGAGTAAGGACAGGAAGTCTCGTGTCTGATTTTGTTCTTTCTCAGTAGTGTCTGAAACTCTCTGTTAATGAACTCGGTCCCGTTATCTGATCTGATGCATTTTACAGTGCCATAAGGCGCTACATCTGCCAGGTACTTCTCAGTGGCCTGAACTGCATCACTTTTTGCTTTCAGAAAGTAAACCAACACTGCCCCCGTACACACATCGGTGAAAGACTGCATGTATCTGAAACCATCTATGGACTCATTGTTTACTGGACCAGCTAGGTCTGTGTTCACCAGTTCAAGTGGTGTCTTTACCTTCTCAGCCGGATCTCTGTTTCTCGTTTGAGTGAACTTTCCCTCTATGCACACTGTACATTCTTTATCAGGCCTACGCTTTGCACCATTAATGTGCATGCCTTCTGTTACATCCTGCAGCTTCAAGATATCCTCGTAATTGCAGTGACCCATTATCTCATGCCATGTCTGGATATCATAGCTGACATTACACACATCATCTACATCACACTCGGTTTGCAAGTAGTACATTCTCTTATATACATAAATATTATACCTTGTGCCATCCGGCGACAATATGACATTTTTACCTTCCTCGAAGAACACTTTGGCACCGTGAGCGGTAGCAGACTTCACTGAGAAGAGTTCTTGGGGGTACGAGGGGATGTAGAGAGCGTTCTTTAAAGTCACTGCACACCGGCGCCCCTCGCTGTTTATGAGGCATACCTGTGCGTCTCCCCTGCCTTGCGCCACCCCGACGGTACGCTTCCCGTCTGCCAGCTCCATGCTGTGTCTCTCCGGCTTGAAGGTGCTGTCGAAGCGCTTGAACTTGCTCCTGTCGTTGATGATGTGGGACGACGCACCCGTGTCCACGATCAGTCCCTTTCTCTGGATCTGCAGCCGTTGCCCTGAGAGGCTGGCATCTTCTGTGTGTGCCCTGAAGGTGCGGTCTTCTCCTCCCGCGGCTCCCCGGGCGCCATCTTGTTCACGACCTGCTCTCCAGCCACCGTCGTCGCCGCCATCTTGTACACACACACACCGGGCGCTCCGTTCCCGCTCCTTCTTTGAGCATACCTTGTCTGTGTGTCCCCTGCTTTTGCAAAAACTACACCAAACTTTCTCTGTGCAGTCATCCCTTCTGTGGCCCTTTTCTCCGCACCGCCAACACACCATCTCCACTGGCCCGGTCTTTTTCCTTGGCGCCGCTTGGGCCCTCAGCACCCTTTCTCCCGCCTCTTCTGCGACTGGGTCTGAGTCTTCTGAAGCCTCGAAGTTCCTCAACTTTGCCTTGAACTCTCCCAGCGTCATGTCTGTTGAACCATGCGTCACCATCAGTGTGAATGGCTTGTACTTCTCCGGTAACCCCCTCATGATCATCGCCATCATCAGTCCCTCACTCGGTGCTTCACCTGCACCCCTCAGTGCCGTTATGATCTGTTCAGCTCGGATCACGTATTTGGTTACAGTCTCGTTGTCAGCTTTCTTTAGCGCAGTCATTGTTATGTACAGCGAGAAAATCCGGGGTCTACCTTTTCCGATGTAGTGTTCTCTTAACACTTTGAGGCTCTCTCGGCCCTTGTCCTTAGTGTCTCTGAATATCAGTCCCAAGCTCGTATTGTCAAGTAGCGGCGCCAATGCACAATAGGCGTCAGCATTCAGCTTGTCATCATTAGCCTTCTCTCTAACCGTCAGTGGTCCACTGGGCTCTGTGAGGATCGTCTGCTTCAGCCCCACTCCGTGCATGCAGCACAGCATCCTTTCTTCCCAGAGCTCATACTCCTCTGCTCTCCCGTCAAACGTGGGCCACTTGCTTCTGTTCATCATGGCTTTTTCTGTTTGTAGCTCCTTTTCAGCCTAGCTTTAGCTTCCCGGTACTCCCGATGCTAAACTAGCTCTTTTGGGTAATCCTACTTCTGTATGCTAGCGCAGTCTTGCTAGCTATCTACGCACGTGTCCGTCAAACTTTAATCATCATTCTCCGTTGCTGGGCCCATAAACTGTTAACAGGTAGGCTTATACTTTCTGCCTACCTGCACAGCGGAATACTGATTCAGAGGAATGAACGGACGTTTAGACGTTTGTCTCTTTAGCCATCAATGCGTGGCATTATTTATTAAAGGTACAACATGCTGCTCTCCGTGAGAGTCAGGTAACAAGTGAATGAGAGAGGGTGAACATCCCCCTTTATAAGATCATCAGTCACACGTGACTGATGTCATATGAGGCGCAACAGTGCCTCCTGCTGGACAAATATAATTACATACATACATTCATACACTTATCCACTCTCAACACCAAGTCAACGCCACAACTTACCTTGTATCACTGTCACTGTCACTGTCATGCGAAATAACAGTCGTAAATGGCCCAGAGTTTTCTTAAATGCAATTCCTCAAAACTACCAGATGCCCCACGGGCCGCTCTGTGTTAGAAGGGCTGACTGCACACGTCACTACGGTTGGGTGCCCTGGCGGGGCGTGTATGCAAATCCAGGTGCGTTTAATTTAAGAATCCTCATCCTCAATCCGCACAGCTGAGAACACTTCGGCTGTGTAAGAACCCATTTTCAGGTGTTCATTAATAAGGTGGAGATCGTTTCTTACGTTGAATTTCTGAAGTCCGTAAGAACACATTACAGAAGACACTTCAAAACATTTTCGAAAAATAGGCACCATGAGTGTGAATACAGATCGCGAGGACGAGTATAAAAATAAGTCAGTGATTTAAGCTTTATAGTTAATAGAGGAAATTATACGTGTTCTGAGTAGTATGGAAAATAGTTGAAAGTGCCGGTCGATGATGGAAGCGGGACGGTATTTTGGACCATCCCAACCTCGTCGGCCCACCGGGGATTTCCCCGGTATCCCCTTTGGCCAGTCCGCCCCTGAGTAAGACTGAATAAAATGTTATGAATGTCTCAGCCTTCACATATGAGGGGAAAAAAACAGCCTGTGTCACTGTGATCTGTCTCGTCATCTGACGTCCTGCCTGCGTTTCTGCCGTTCTCATTCTATGCCTATCAATCTGTTTTGCTATGCTTGTTGATTTATTTTATCCGTAAAGTTGTTGATGTTGTTCAATTTCAAATATTATTTCAAGTCATCCATTCTTCAACACTCGCTGCTACCTTATCTTCAAACAGAAAGTAACGTTAAATCTCCATGGCAACAGCTCTCAAGGGTTTGGATAATAATCAGATTCATTGCTTCCTTCATTATTCACAGCTAAATAACATAAGGCTTTTTATTTAGTTTAATACACGAAAAAGCTATATCTGTTCTAAAAGTAACCTTAAATGACTTCCGTTGTGATCTGGCGATTTATATACATTTTTTTTTTTTTTAAAACCTTATTTATTTATTTATTTTTAAATGACACGATCTACCACCATAAGCTTTGCGATCGACGCATTGGGCACCCCTGTGCTAGATCAATTAAGTGACAGTGCTCGTAACAATTATGAGAAAGCTAAACTATAACAAACACATAATGACAAGGTAGGCTACAAAGTCAAACTCACGTATACATGGACGCACACAACTTCAACAAAGTGCAACGTTCAATTATGTGAAAATATGCCCGAAGTTAACTGCTACTCCATCTAAATATGTCATGAAGCGATACCAAAACATTGCACCGTGAGAAGTGGAGTCACATGACCAACGCAATTCCTGCATTAAAATAATGTATCATGACAGTCTGGATGATTTGAAGTGGTCATTTATTATCACACTAGCATTCAATTATTACGGCAAACTATTACACTGAACTCTAAGTAAAGTACAAACAAGTTAAAATAACGAAACCTGTAATTATTACTTAGTGAAGGAATATCATTCACGTCTTACTAAACCTAGCCACGCGAAAGTGAACGAGGTAAACAAATCCTTTCTGTTTCCTCTTCTGAGCCTATGCAGGTCACGTGAAAAATGATCCCAATATCCGTATCCGAAGACCCAGTCAAAATGTACAAATAATTTTTGTTTTCTCTAGCTACCAGTGCTGCTGAGCCTATGCAGGTCACGTGAAAAATGAACGATGAACGAATCATTGATCCAAAAGACTTGGTTGGCAGAAGAAGGAAACATTGATCTGAAGACTCGGTTGGCAGAAGAACGAAACATTGACCGAAGACACGGTCGGGAGGTGAACGTTTCGTTCATCTGCCGGATACAGATCTTTAGATCATTTTTCACGTGACCTGCATAGGCTCAGCACTGGTAGCTAGAGAAAACAAAAATGATTCGTTCATTTTGACTGGGTCTTCGGATACGGATCTTTGGATCATTTTTCACGTAACCTGCATTGGTTTAGTAGAGGAAACAGTTACCTTATTCCCTTTCGCGTGACCGCTGTTTTTAGTATAGAATCGTGAATTATATTCGTTCCCAAGTCATAATGACTGGTTTTGTTTTTTTTACTTTACATTTACACTTACAGTTTAGTGCAGTGTAATTGTTTGCCGTGATAATTAAATGCCAGTGTGATAATAAATGACAATTTAAAACCATACAAACTGTCATGTTGTACTGCATTTAATAGAGGTTTTCTTTAAAAAATATGATCTGCCACACAAAAGCTGTCAGTCATGGCTGTCTCCAAGGGGATCGTGGCCCTTCTCCACCCTCCCCCACAGTTTTGCACTAGGTGACTTGCAAGCCATCTAGAAGGTTGTGTGTCGCTTTGAATGAAATGCCAAATTAAATGTGATGTAAAATGTTTTTATTATAACCCAAAATCCCAATATTGCACCATGTTACATTTATTAATAATTGACTCGGCATATAATAAATAATAACACACTTTACATTATAGAAAAACTTAAAACAGTATACAACAGTATGGTTTGTTTAAAGTTAAAAAAGTTTGTAACAAAATATACATATATAATATCTCAAAAGGATAGACATAAATAAGGTTAAATAAAAATTAAGTTAAATCACACTTCAGCCACAGATAGATAACAATACAAATCTAACACTAAAAATCAAAGGCACATTCTGTACAAAACTGCAGTTTAGGGCCTGCTCTAAGGCAGGTTTGCATTTAAGAAAACAAGCTCCCGGACCTTGGATGGGCTGAGCCTGTTTCTCCGATCTGAAATTATCTGCCCCGTTTTAGAGAAAACTCTCTCAGCAGGCACAGATGTGGCCACAATGCACAGTCTTGTCTTCATGACCTCACAGAGGCCTTTGTAGACAGGTGAACACTTCATCCACCATGCCAGAGGGTCTGATGTGCGGGGTAAAAGTGGCTCTGCAAGGTATGCCCGCATCTCCATCATGGCATTAGTAGAGACAGTTGGTGTGGTAGTAGGCCTCAAGCTTGCAACCCTCTCATCAAAGTCCTCCCAAAACATGGCCCCTGTACTGGCAGCTGTAGCAGAATGTGAATCCTCCTCTTCCTCCCTATGGAGGGGGTTAACATGTGCTACAGCTGATGTAATTCTCTTCACTGCCTCGTCTGCTACTTTGCTGTTTACAAAGGCTTGCTTTTTGAACCTCGGGTCCAAGCAGGTAGCATCAGCAAGCTTCTCGATGTACTCCACTTTACTGAACCTCTTCAACATTTCGGTCATCAGGCTGTCCACGAGATTTTGAACAGGTTCATGGATGGAGGGATTCCTTTGATTGCGGGCAACACTCCTCTGTCACAAACCTAAAGAAATTAACAATTATTTAAATAGAATTAATACAATGTATTATTAAAAAGCCAATACATACCTGTTTGTGAAAAAAAGGTTAAAAAAAACAATCCATCATTAAGGAGAAATTGAGTTTGCAATCTTGATTTAAAATAGGTGGTAATCACTTAATCTACATACCTCTCAGTGCTCACTTCAGTTGTGACCTCCTCAAAGGGCTTGATCACATCCACCGTTTCTTTAACAATTTCCCATTCCTCTAGGGACAAGGTTGGCAGAGACGCATTCACAAGTGCCAGGGTGGAGATGACAGGATCTTTGACCTCTACAATTCTTTTCAACATGTAAAATGTTGAATTCCACCTTGAGGCCACATCCTGCTTAAGGCGTAATTGCTCCTGTCCCATCTGTTGCTGTGTGGCCTTGAGCTTCTCTGAAGCCACTGAGTTCCTGTGAAAAAACTCAACAATGGCTTTGACCTTTTGCACTATGCTTTGGACCATCTTCAGGGCAGCTCTGACAATAAGGTTCAGAACATGGGCAAAACAGGGTATGTGGTCCCAGTGAAGGTCTCACAGCTGACACAATGTTGGCAGCATTGTCTGTGACACAGGCTACAATGTTGTCCTTAACACCCCATTCTTCACTAACCCTGGTCAGCTCCCTTGCAAGATTGTCAGCAGTGTGTCTTTCTGTCATGAAAAAACAGTCCAGGAGATATGAGGTCATTTTAAAATCCTCCATGAAATGACAAGTCACAGACATGTAACTTGTGGTAGTTATTGAGGTCCAGCAGTCTGTTGTGAGACATACAGCCGTGGCAGACGTGATTTTGTCCATGACCTCAGTTCTTAGTTTCTCATACATCATAGGTAGAACTTTTGTGGAAATAGTTTTTCTACCTGGTAGACTGTATGATGGGTCCAGAAGCTTTGAAAATTCCCTGAAGCCTTTGTCCTCAACCACAGAAAAGGGCTGGAAATCACAGGCGATCATTTTGACCAGAGCCTTATCCAGTTTACTCTGCCTTAACGGATCCATTGGCCTTGTAACAAAACTGCCCATTGAGGTTTGTTGTTGTGGCAGAAGAACGAAACATTGACCCGTTCGTTCATTTTCCGACTCGGTCTTCGGATACGGACCTTTGGATCATTTTCCACGTGACCTGCATTCAACGAATCATTTCTGTTTCCTTGGCTGAGCCTATGCAAGTCCCGATGCGTGGCCACGAGAAAATGAACAAATCTTTTTTTGAGAGGACTCGTTACTCTCGAGTCCTTGTAAGGATTCGTTCAAAATGAACTAATCGTTCACGAACGACACATCACTAGGTACTGAGCAACGACATGGTACAAGCATTCGATTTAGACAGCGTCTTTATTCAGTAGAAGGAAAACATTCCGTAATGTTTTAGCTAGACCTCAGTGGCGCTGGACCTCAGATAATATGAACGTGTTCACCGTTCAAATTCATTATTTGTCATGAAGTTGCTTTCAGTTCATCGTTCTCATAAAATAAACGTGTTCAATGAAGTTCTTTTGAACGCGTTCATGCACAACACTGGTCATTACTGAAACAAGAGTCAGAGAGTTAAAAACAGCCCTGCTCAAGAACGATAATCAGCCACAGTGGAAGATCTATGGGTCTCTTAGCCCTGGAGAGAATGTCCAGCCACAGCAACAATCTGAACCAGAGGCAGGGGAAGAAGTTCTGTTCATTAATAATCCAGATACAGGAGCCACATCAGCGCACAGCAGTCGCTTTACTGACCAACAAGGGCAGGAAGGCAAAGCAATTGCCACAGACCAGTTTGAGATGACAACCAGGGGCGATTTTGGGCACGGGCGAACCGGGCAGTCGTCCGGCACTTTTTTATGACGCTTGGGGGGGCGGCACGAGCACTTTAAAAAAAAAAAAAATCATCTGGGCCGCAAAGCGGTTTTCTATTATCTATCATATCACTGTGTGGGGAATTGGCAAATTGGCGCCCCCTGCAGCTGCAGGCGCCCCTGCTCGCACAGATCCTGTGTGAGAAGGGGGGAAGGGGAGGAAGCGCGGGGGACAGTTCACCTCTGGGTCTCCCAAATG